>NW_019387686.1:0-9507 GCF_000671375.1 Centruroides sculpturatus | reverse complement strand
TATCTCCATTATATACATATATCAATAGTATACTGGAAGTGAAGCACATGTTCTGCATTTCTCTCTCTCTCTTTCTCTTCTTTTTTTTTTTAATGTCAGAAGTATTCAGTTAGAAAACATGAACTTATTTTTACATTCTTTAGTCGTTTGATCTTTTATGATTCACTACCTGACCAATAAAACTTACCGGATCACTACATTGCATCTTCACCATTCCTCCTTATTTTATGACTCGGGATTCTTTTAATGGGACGGAAGATATCGAACTCGGAATAATTTATTCTCAGAAAAGAACAAAGTCTGCTTTCTCTCCATCAATATTTCTATCAACTAAAAACATGTCGACGAAAATCTCTGATAGGCAATCGAAAAAATCTATCAATTTTCTTGAGTTATCGAAGATGAAAAATGCATTAAAAGATCTAAATTATCATTTTTATAAATAAGGAAATTTAGTCAAAAATTAGATTTTTGATCAATTTTTCTCTTGAGAATTTTAATTTTTAACGGAAAAAATAATTCCAGCGATAAATTCGGTTGTGCTTTCTAATTGCAAAATTGGCAAAGATAAGAGATATATCCGCATCACATCCCAAGACTCTCTTTATTCGTTTTGCATAAGCTTTCTCTTGACCATTCATTACAATCTTCATTAAAATACTTATAAATTATGACAAATATCATAAGATATATCATCAGAGAGTGTTACAAAATATTCAAAATTGTCGTATTAATGGCTAGTTTTGAACTCGAAAATATTATCTTTTCTACATTTTAAACTTGATGCCATTTTTATTTTAATATATAAATCAATCCATTACGTTTTATGAACGCGTAGAAAAGGGATAAAGAAACAATAATTTTAACTACTCATTGCTATTCTTCTCGCATCTCTCTCCTATGACATATAAAAATCACTCCAATTCTCAATTTTATCTGAGAAAACGTCAGCAGAAGAATTCCAAACTTACGTGAAATAGTGTAATCTTACATGACGAGTTTTGTTTCCATTCTCACTCCCTTCCGACTGGGGAAAACTATCAATGATACAAAGACGATGACTGGACAATCTCCGAGTAAGACGATACTTCAAACGTATCGATAGAAGTCTCTCGACTATCCGTAGAGAGAAACAAAAGGTGTGGCGAGCGACACGTGATCCGAATGGTTCCAATGGCGTTATCGAGAGACAGGTGACCGGATTCCATCAATCCAGGTTTTACTTTACCTTTTTTTTCTTTGAAGGGGGAATTAACTAAATATCATTTAGGAATTGAGCTATAACGTTTCAATTCGAAGCTGGATGTCTGGCATCCTTCAATTACCGGGAACAAGTGGATGTGTTTAAAGTTTAAAGAGTGGATAGTCTATCAGGATACATTCGATTATGTGTGACTGGTTGGACAAATGGCTGGACCGATTGCTAATCGATAGTCTCTTCCCTCTCTGCCGTGTCTTCGATGTTGTTAGACAACCCGTTCCCCCCTGCATACAGGTGCTATCCAATTCTAAGTACAGTAGAATGCTTTCAACTTTACGAGGGACGAAGTCGGTAGTGGGTAACGTGGTATTGATTCCAATAGTAGTCGTCCAATGAGGGAAAGATAGAAAAACCGAGCGTGGCTATTTTACGGACCGTGTATCCTCTATCAGAGTAATGTAATTAGGAACCGGTGACGTTATATAGCACCAGGTGCATCCGACACCTGCGCTACGTAATTATACCTCCTCTCGTGCAACTGAATTCAACATTTGTAATTTGCAGAGCGACTTAATCAAATTGATATTAAGCTCTCTTTCTCTTCTTTGCATATCGAGTCGAAAGAGGTTCTCTTCTTTTCCTTCTTCGGCATCCAGCCGATTTATCGAAAGCATGATGAATGCCATAAATAAGTTTATCTCGACGTCTACAGATTGATTATTAACCCTTTAATGGCGATCGAATCTTTTGTCGATACGGATAAGAAGGATATCGAACGTTTACCGTACCAAGTTTTTTAAAGAAAATCAATTAAAATCTTCTAGAAATTGAATTAATTCGAATCTAAAGCGATTATTTTAACTGAAGGTTTAAGTTAATTTGTATCCGGTCCTTATACTTTTCTAGTTGCTACCTATAAAACAAGTAAAACTATCTCGACGCATATATTTTTTTTAGAAATTCATAACATTTTGAAAAATTCACAATAAATGACATCTTCACAATGTCGGGCTGCAATTTTTAATCATATTTTTTTAAAATTTATTTAATTTAAAATATATATTCTCCATCTCAAATTAGTAGTGTCTTGCCCCTGTACATCATACTTTTCCCGATAACAATAAACTGCACATTTAAATATAAAACGTATCGAGGACAGGAGGAAAGAATTTATTTACAATTCTTCTCATTAAAACATCTATAAATGCCTCAGAACTGCTTATCGTTAAAGATAACAGAGCGAAAACACGACTAAAAATTCCAATACGCTAAGAGAAAACCCCCCACTTTAATTTATTATTTATTAATAAACACAAAGCCCGAATTTACGAGACAAATCGAATATTTTCGTTAAGAAAGGAAAGCTAGTTTATCAAAAAAAAAGTGTCAATTTAAAGAAAGAAACAAGAGGACATTAACAAGGATATATAGAACGTGTCGACTCTCTTACCTGTCAATAAGAAATTTGATCAACTAGCATCTGGAGATCGAAACTGCATTCGCTGACACAGCCGCTTAGAACTTGCCAAGATCTAAGCAGCTAACGAGTTGCCCATTACTGACAAGAGACAGGCCAACTCTAACTATTGATTTGACGCAAGACTCTAGATTGACCATTGAGAAAAGATATCACAGGCAATTCTTTGTTTTATTATTATTATTTATTTTTTTTATCGAGTTTTATTCTTAATATTTTTCTAGATTTTTATTAATATTTTAATAAGGAATTATTCTTAGCTCCAGGCTCCGAAAATATATATAAATATTTTTTAAAATTTTCTATCGATTGTTTAGCCAGAAAGAGGAAAGTAGGAAGCACATAGTTCTCATTCTTTTGTTCCTTGCTATAGAAATAGTTTTCAAACGTCAATTATTAGTAGAAAATGGGTTTCTAGTCGTAAAAAAATAGAAAGATATATAAAAATAAAAAGTTTTTTTCGTTTTTTAGAATGCATTTAATCAAAATAAAAATTATTTATTTTATTTTTTTATCATCTTTTCTTTCTTCTTCTTGCTCCTCCTCTTCCTCCTCTGTATTTTTTCCTTTAATCCTTTAAAGAAAATGATAGTTTTATCTCGAAAATAATTTAAATATAGTAAAATAAACAAGCGTTTTCAGTGATGAAATTGTATCTCGCGTATACATAACTTAATTAAATTGTTATTGATAAATTATGAGTAGCACCATTATGTAAAGTGGCTTTGAATAAACATACTCCTGCAGGATTTATTGACAACCGCAATCGAGTCCCACTTCTCTTCATAATAATAATTCCAATTTTGCACTTTAATCTTTATTATTTTCTATATATAAATACAAAGTCAAAGTTGTAAAATTAATCATAAATCGTAAATATTTTCTCTTTTAACTTTTATTATCCGACTGATGACTATATAACATCTATATAAAGTGAAGTTATTATGTTTATATATGTTTAAATATATATAAATTTATATACAAGATGGCCCTATTATTGTATAGATTAAATTAATCTTTGGTTCAAATAATTTATTGCTTAAAAACTTTGCATAAAATTGCTCAAATTGAGAAATTAAAACGCTTTGTAACTTGCTGAATTGCTTGCAAAAAAAAAGCACGGTTAACTGACTTTTTGACCCTCTTATATATACATATATTTACAAAAATTAGAGTTTTCACAAGGAATTAATACGTTTTTTGACTTAAAAAATATAAAATTTATCTGAAAATAAGATGCAAATATCAAGAAAGTGGAGAAGCTGATCGTAGTTGTTTGCGATGTTTAAGACATTTTAAATGAGAAAGTTTAAATTAATTCTATTTAAAAATAATTAAAAATTTAATTTTTTTTTTAATTTGAGAAAATTTATTTAAAACTTTATAAAATTTTCGTTTTAATCAAGCATTTTCTATAGTTATATTCGAATAGAACAGAGTATTATCTGTTATGTATTATATTTGTAATTCCGTATAATAAATTATTCTAATAAATTTTATTAATGTAATCATAATTCTAGTATATAAATTATTAATAAATTTAAAGGATTATAATAAGGCAATTGAGGTATTAAACGTGCAATAAAATAAGGGATTAAAAAAGAAAATGAAAGTATGTAATGATTAATTTATTGTTTACTTTACTTATATGATACGAAAATATTCGGGGATAAAATGATTAAAATGCAAGAGAAGTGACAAGTCGATTTTATATCATAGAGTTATAGCCGAAGGTTATTCATTGATATAACATAGAACAAATTGATTCGGTCTTGTCTCATTTTCTAGTTAATTTGAAAATCTGCATTGTAAGTTAATCTGCAACCTCTGACATAATTAAGCAGAGTGATTAGACAAACGTCAAAGAGATCTTCGTCATTTGTTTCTCATTATCATCAAAAGCAATAAATACACAAATAGATGCATATTCAAATTGAGAAAAGAAAATAAGAGAAGACATTAATAGAAGCCGCTTAGTTTTCCCAAGAAGAGCATTTTCCTGGGGCGGAAAATTAGCAGAAAACTCCAGAGATTTGTAATGAGCCCTAATTTGTCAAGTGTCAGCTAAGAGAAGTGGCAAGAAAAACCAAAATGTTAAAGCGTACTAAGTCATGAATGTTCTAACATAAAACATTCTGCACTAACTCTTAAATATCCCCCGAATGATTTCGACAGCATAACTGATGCGGTTTTACAGAAATCATTTACCTATCTTTAAACGACCTCGTCGATTTAAGTTTCACTTCATTGATGAGGATCGGATGCGGAAAATTCCTTTACCTTAATAAAATCCTGAAATAGCAAATCTGTTATTATTGGGATGAACAGAATTTTAATTATGTAAAGAGATAATTAAGGTAAAGCTTTTAATTCGTTCCCAAGAGAACCTATTGATATTCTAATCCTCTCTCCCTCTCTCTCTCTCCCGTCTCCTCCTCCTCCTCTTGTATGAATATTATAGAATCTAGATGTACGTATGTGATTTTTATCTTAAAATATTCTCGTTAACTATTTTAATTTGTCTTGAAAATAAATTTTTATATGTTAAATGGATACGAATGAATACATTTTTGTTTTTACTCTTTAAGATGAATTCGAAGAGAAAATGTTAATCTAAAGTTTTAAATTTTTAGGTGAAATGACCTAATTCGTTTTGCCTTTTTTTTCTTTTCTCGACTATGATGTAATTAGGTTTTTGGCGAAAGTGGATACAATCATCTTATTCCGGTTCTCATTCCAAGCGAATTTCCCTCGAGTGATATTATCGTATGTACAACAATCATTACAGAGTTAATGAATTCATGTCTATGACGTTGCGTACTTTTCTTTCTCTCATTGTAGCCCCAAGCATGATCAGACATTATAGGGTACATAATATCGACTTTTCTCTTCTTCTCAAAATAAAAAAAGAAACAATAATAATAATAATTCGAGTAAAATTGATAGTCAAAAGTTTACTCTAATCATTAGATTGGAATAGACCAAACAATTTCTCTTGATTTTCTTTTTCAAAAAATAAAAACTAATTTTGTTCTGATACGTAAAATGTTTTATTATGAATACTTTTGTATTGAATGGAAAATATTTTTGGCCAGTTTCCAGCAAAATGTATTTACATGCGTCGATGTTGGACCTGAGTTGATGCCAAACTCAATAAGTCACGTCAGACATCTTACAGAAGGCAACTTTCAACCAACCTTCTGTTGTATATAAAAGAATGTTAGCAATAAAAATACTGTACATAATTTTTCAATTTTTAAACATTTAGTAAATCTTTTTTCCCCTTCTTCTTCTTCTTCTTCTTTTTTTGATATACTGCTTTCATTTTTGAGTGTCTTTTTATTGAAAAAGGATTGAATATTTTTAATATCTTATCGATTTCTACGCTTGATATTTAATAAAAATAAGAAGTTTAATTATTAAATTCGTTTTAATTTATAATTTTATAAACTAATTAGTAAAAATAAAACGAGTAAAAGATTATAGTAAACGTATTCGAC
The DNA here is from genome assembly GCF_000671375.1 of Centruroides sculpturatus. Classification (NCBI taxonomy): domain Eukaryota; kingdom Metazoa; phylum Arthropoda; class Arachnida; order Scorpiones; family Buthidae; genus Centruroides; species Centruroides sculpturatus. Next base: position 3,329 of record NW_019387686.1, on the reverse strand, counting down.
GGTGGAAAAATTAAAATTCAGAAAAAAAGAAGCGCAGGAGAAGAAACATAATGATCATCAATTTGGGAGAAGTTTCGGTGGAGGAAAAGATCCTTTCCAAGTCAAATGACTCTTTGTAATATCTTTGATGTTATGAATACCAAACAGACATGACCAACTCCCACATTTCATCAAAAACAGTGATCAGAGCCCATTAACTACACTAGCCCAGTATCACCGGAACAATTTACTTTCAGGGGTCCTACGGGGGAAAACCTGGTCACTAAGAAAGAGAAGGGAGCACATTGGGATGCCTGGAGTGCGGGGACACTGTTCTGGAATAATGGAGGCACCTACCATCAATCTTACCAGTCCAGTGGACCCTGCCATCTGCAGAAATAGCCTATTTCACGCCACATCAGACGTCTTGCACCATTCTTACCCCCAGCACGTCACCTCTCCGATTGTTGGGCCTCGCATAAGCTTCATCTCTAATACTCAAATATATATTGTTTCATCTGGACACAAAACGCCAGTCGTTTGTATTCAGCAGATGACATTTGAACAATATCTCTTTTTTTACTTCCACAGTAATATTACTTTAAGAAAACTAATATAAGATTGCCCCTTTAGATATAGTACAGGATTAAAATAAAAGAAAAAAGATGAAAATAAAGCTTCGAACCGACAAATCAGACCAAAAAACGTATAGAGTCAGGCGCAATCAGCAGTTTGCTGAAGAATTGCTCGTATTTCCAGTTGTAAATCGTAATTGTTCCGAGGTAGATTTTCTGCACTGTATGTGTTACCGGATATTCCATCTTCATTTCTTTCCTAGAGTGATCTATTAAGTCTAAAAGCTCTACCTATCTCCAACAACATTAGATAACTCTTTGTCTAAAGCTTCTCCTTTCAGTCTTCCTCTCATATTTTACAAAAAACTTAGCAAGAAAACTGATAATTCTATATTACTTTTTAAAATATTCATTATATATTTAAATTTTAAAAGCAATTTAATTAAAAATTTAATTTTTATAATTGTTTTAAATAATTTTAAATAAATACAAGTTACAAATAAAATTTATTTCTCCAGAATTAAAAAAATATATATCTGTTTTATATAACTGTTTTTAAACTTGTAATTCGAGTATTTAAAATTTAAATAATACGAAAATTACTTTAAAATATTATTTAAATTATTATTTAATTTTTAAATAACACTTAATATAATCTTTATAAAAACTTTAATCATTTAAAAATTAGCGCCTGTAAATGTACTTTTACTGTTTGATTCTTCAGTTAAACGGTGAAGACGACATTTAGGCGTAATGTATTTTTCAATTGCCTTAAGGGCCATTTGAACGAATTTTAATTAATGCGTGGATATTTTACTTTAAAATACTTTATAAATTAAATAATTAGAAATAAAAATAAACTTTAAATTTTGCATTTTATGCATATAAATGCGACCGCTGGCCTATTGGACTTGGGATAAAGAAAATAATCATCTAGAAACTAATCGGATTAACTGAATTAAATTACGAAGAAAGAATACTAATTAATTATTAAACACAATTTTACAATGTTTATTTTTTTTCTACATTATATTTTAATTCGTTTAACATTAATGAAAATAAATAAATAAATAAATAAGGATAAAACCAATTTTATCTGAATTTTTTTTTAATAGTTATGTTACTAAATTTAATATTTAAATAATTGTATAGAATAAATACAAAGAAGAAATATATAAAAATGTATTCCAGGATAATAACTTTAATCAATTTTTCTTATTATTTGCTTTAGAATATGGAATAATAAATAAAAATTGATCTGATTTTAATATAGCATCATTCAATGTGTGACATAAACGACTTGTGACATATTGTAACATTCTCAAAGGATAAATTTTAAAAGTTTTCCTTTTAAGAGTTTGTTTCCAATAAAAATAACAGTTAACCATTGAGGCTTGAAATTCGGCCAATTCCATCAGATGAAGCTGCACTATAAGATTAAAAACCGAATTTTTCCACTTATATTAGATGTTTTTATCTGTAATAAAAGTTTAGAAATAATTATTTATACCTTTGAGAATTAAAAAAAAAATTATAAAAATTATTATTTTTTTTCTCCGTAATTTAAAAAAAAATTACAGAAAAATTCTCCTTTAAAAAAATGTCAAGCTTAATTTATTATTTTGTTAATAAAAAGATTAAATTTATAAATTGTTTAATCGTTTTTTACATGAGAAATTTTTTTTTAAAAAAATTGTTAAAATTTAAGAATAATTTTTTTAATAATAAAAATTAGAATTTTAACCTGGAAAAATTGCAGAATTTTTTAACAAATTTTTACGCTGTTTTTAATGATTTTAAAGGGAGAAAACTGCATGAATCGAATAATTTTTTTTTAAATTTCGTGCTGTTTTAATGACTTTAAACTGAAGAAAGTGCATGAATGAGTGCTAAAATAATTTTTTATGGAGGAAAATATATAAAAGTATTAATATAAAAAAAAAGAGATGAGAATTTATTATTCGACTTCAAATCATTTTTAACATGAAAAATCAAGAAAAAAAGAATAAAGAGAAACAATAAAGGTAAAAGCGATAGACATTTATTTATTTATCCTGAGAAAGCAAAACATATTTCAAGCACTAATCTAATTCCAGCAAACAATAATTCAAGTTTAGTGTTAAATGGGCGAATATATCTGCTTCTTTCATTCGCATTTTGCAATAGGGAAGAGGCAGAAATGGAAGCATAGGGATGTTCTATGTCCTCTTAGCCATTTCGTAGCAAAACCATACACGTCACGAACACGGGATATAAATTCCGTTGTATCTGTGACAGGACACGTTCTCAGTGAGTCAGAGTGATTAGTTCTGTGCTGCGCGGACCTTTCTGCAATTGTCAGTGCCACTAAGCAAAGACAATAAAGGAAACTGGTCCCTAAAGGCCTCTGGGACATGAAAATACAATCGATTTTGTAATAGGAAAGACCCGTTGTAATCACATTCTGGCTAAGATAACTTCGCTACTTTCCAGAAATGGGATTATTGTGAACGTAGACTCGATCTAAAGAACGGCCACCACCTAGTCAAAGATGGCACATTACTCTGCTTCTACCCTAAGCAAATTATGTTTCTTAAGCCGAAAAATTGCCATGTTACAAATATATTGTCTCATTTCCCTGCTGGAATTGAAGTGAAATGAATATTCTCTGCATGTTCCTTCTCGTAAAAACCAAAACTAATTCTGTTTTCACTAGACGTTTAAGCTCATTTACTATATTTTCGTATTATCAATAAACTAGATACAATTTAATAGAAATATAATTGAGTTTTTACT
>NW_019387685.1:7202-9545 GCF_000671375.1 Centruroides sculpturatus | reverse complement strand
ATTATTATTAAAAATAACTTGCTGCATTATTCTTTAAAGTTAAGTTAAATATAGAACATTAATATTAATTTAATACGAGCTAATACTCACTGAATCAAGATTTCTATTTAATGTAGTGATGAATGTGAATTATGAATAATAAAATGAGAATGAATTGTAACAAAGCTGATAATAAATTGAATTACATTTTCTCGTTCAAAGTTGAGATAAATTGCCTTCATTATATTGAATTTTTGAAAGCTTCCTTGTTAAATTTTTACACGATTTATTAAAATGTTGATAAATATTTTGTTAAAATTTATCACTTATTTTTTAATTTATACATTTAAAATTTTCTTTTCATTCCGGAACTTACGAGTTGGAAGATATTATTAAAGTTTAAATGAATGTTTCACAAATTAATAAAATAAAAATAAATTTTGTTTGATTTATGAAAATGTTTCCTAACTAAAAAAATAAAATGTTTAACGAAATCCGATTAAATTAACAATTCCAGTACAAAGAATAAAATATATTTTGTAGAATGCTTATAAATAAAAATTCATAAGAATTTCAGTCTAGAAAATCTAAAATTCACCCTAAGTTTATTTTATACTTATAATTTTAGTTTTAGGAAATTTTTCTATCTTGAATTTGTTCAGAAGTGAATTGAAGCAAGATGATGACATGTCGTCTGAATAATGCATGACACTTTGTGTTATAAAATAAATGCATAAATCCAGATTTTAGAATTTTCTCTTTGCTTGAAATTTTAGTTTAATTTTGTCTGATATTAATGTATAATGATATGTAATATGTGGATACTTTATGCTTAATAAACATGTAAGCTGATTTTTGTTTTTGTAAGAACGAAATTAGTCGTATTGCACACGAGATTTCCTTTAAAATATTTGTAATATGCCTAAAAAAATTACATTTTTATAACTATTGTAATAAATATACAATAATAATATTTGATTGAATTTTGATTATAATTTAATAAGTAATATATCAAGAGAGACATCACATTAAGTACTGAAATTTAAAATTGTAGACAGAAGATTGAAGCAGAATTTACAACAGAGATTTATTATATACATTTCTAATGTTTCGAGTTAATTAATTAATTAGTAAAAATAGGAATAGAGGAAATTTTTCTGAGAAAAAAGCAAAATCGACTTATTTTTCGATTAACAGTAGAAAATCTAGATCTGTTCTCTCTAATACCAAAAACAGCTTGTGGTTGTGGTTTTAGCTGTAGTCTTTAGCAAGAAAATGTCTTCTGTTAACATTGAAGAAATTGTTAACATTTTGTTAACAATTTTATACGAGTGAAAATGCGAAATGACAACAAAAGAACAAATTGTAAAAGGAAGTTATTAACAGTAGTTAAGTAGCTAATACTTGCTTTGTAAATGTTTATTGAATTAAATGTAGTATAGTCTTTTTCAGGATAAGAATGGACTATATTAACTAGTCTACATACCACTCTGGTGGTCCCAGAACAGAATTCGCGTTAGTTAAACCCTCGATTTGTCGGGCTGACCTGAACCACCAACCGGCCGTCTCCATTGTGGATTTGGCCTAACACACGATGGATATAAAAAATCCATCTTCTTGGCCTCAAGACGCAATTAGATAAAAGCAGGACTGTGGAGTCGCGTAAAAATCTACCGACTCCAACTCCGACTCCGACTCCGTTTCATATACATAATAAGTTGGTAAGTAAAAAGGGAGTCGGAGTCGGCGGATTTTTTGACGACTCCGACTCCGGCCAAAACACCAAAACTCCACGACTCCGACTCCGACTCCACAGCCCTGGATAAAAGTTAAAAAATTCTATAGATGCGAAGGAAACTAGCTCTATGATCCAGAATATCCACCAATGGCACAGGCCGTTATTAGTGGGCAGATCATTGGTCAGGCGTAAACCCGCAACCTCGAGTTTGCGCCTGAGTAACAGACTGGCCACGTGGAATTTTCCGAGTTTTCTACGTGACTAATGTCTAAATCAGGGGTCGCAAACTGGCTGTCCGATATAGCTTCATATCTGGCTTGCGATCTCGATGATTTCTTTTCTAAAAGTCAATGTTTCTAACATCTTGTGAGAATTAAAACAGAAAAAATTCAAACGACTAACTGTTTACATAAGTCTTAAAGGCCTGGTATCAAAATGACCTTTTTTAGAGCTTTTTTTTAAAATTACAGTATGTTTTGAATACGACCCGCGTCTGATATACATGTATTGGCCCTTTGCTGCGTTTGAGTTTTGAAACCCTTTGTCTAAATACAAGTCAGTTTTCTGTAGAAACTCCTTCCGGGAGGCATCTCCCTTGGAGATAGCGCCTGAGTAACAGACTGGCC
>NW_019387685.1:0-3791 GCF_000671375.1 Centruroides sculpturatus | reverse complement strand
GAATTACACGTGTTAAGTCAACGATTAGCAACATTCGAGAAGGTCTTCCGTCATCCATTAGGACGGAAGGCTTTCTCGAGTGTGGCTAATCGTTGACTTTACATTACCAAGTTTTAAAGCTTGGTATTCTTGCCAAAAGGTTGCACCATACGATGATAAGATTCAGCTTCTTTTATACCAAATTGATAATCGAAAAGTGTAAGTTACGTGTGCAAATTTGGTCACAAGAAAGCGTTGACAATATTTAAAAAATTAATTTGTCATACAGAATATCTTTTCACGTATGATTGTGCACTAAAAGCATTCATTTATTTTATTTTATTTTTGTTTTACAATATTTTTATTGAAGCATCAGCAAAATTTTCAATAGCAACAGTAAAATTTAAACTTTTAAAAAGAAATATATAAATTTCAGAATACATGTACTATTATGAATCTTTTTCATTTGTAAGATTTTGGTTTTTTCACTTTTAAGGGCGCAAATAATATCACGATGTTAATGTCATTGATATCAAATTATTATTATGAAAGTTAAAATGTTAATTTGAGTGCTCATAAATAAAATAATTTTTCACATATAGAAATTGACTGAAGTTTTTGTCAATAAATTCAGCCATACCAATAACATGACGTAAATAAAACTGCGTGGCTAAATACATATTCTAATTTTTAGGTTAAAAATTAAAATTTTCCACCGAAATTTTCGAATATGTAAAGAGTATTAAAAATTTTTGTTTTAGATTTCTATTTAGCCACACATTTTTGATTTAATGATATGTATATTTTTAATTAAGAACTTACTTCATACCATACTGAAAGACTAATTTAAAAAAAAATAAATAACAAAGATCTTATAGTTATAAAGAATAATTATGATAATAGTTTTTTCTAATATTTTTTAGTACTAAACAATTCATATATCATATAGATTTTATAGCTCAATTGTAGAAGCTTTATTTAACTTGGCTTTTACCTAATGCATGAAATATTAATTTTAAAAAATGAACAGATAACAATATCCGAAGTACTTTCTTTGTACCAAATCTAAAGAAGAGTCAATATGTTTATTTCATTTGAAATATGTAAAATTGTGAATGTCAAAATGCTTACGAAATACCTTGTGTATTGGCAAGTATCTGGAAAAAAAAAATACAGAGGAATCTGGAAGAGAATCAAGTAAACAACACTAAAACTAAAATGGAATAAAGTTGTATAAATGATCTCCAGAATATCAAATAGTCGAATAGAATATTACAGCCGTTTTTAAAACATCTAAAATTCACTATACTTTATATTCATATGTAAACATTATTTAATGTATTTTTACTTGAATTAAATACAGTTTTGAAAAACTGTTTTAAAATTGATTTTAATTTTTCAAATATTTAGTTGATAAATTAATATAATTTGTATATGTGACAATTCATTAACATTAAAGTTAAAAGTCACAAATAATAAATCGTCAAAAATAAAAAGAAAGAATAATAAAAACAATTTGTTGGTGTAATTTACGATAGGTAAAGTAAAGTCACGCACTTCAATTTCGATAGATTCAAATAAAGTGCTTGTTAGCAATAATCGAAAGTTAAAATATTTTACCTGTAATGAAGAACGTCATCATAGGTCAAAAATTTACACTGGTGATATGGCACTGTTCTCCACAAATTTTAAAGATCCCAAGATGTTGCTAGATCGAGTCAAGCGAAAAATATGGTTTAGATCTCAACATTAAAAAGATCAAATATATGGTCATAAGTAGGACATTAACTCAGAGCAAGTTGATGGCTGGATAAAAAGAAATTGAGAGTAGAAAAATGTAATTACTTGAGAAGTATCTTAAATGATAACTAGGATCATGATATAAAGATCAGAGCTCAAATAGAAAAGGTAAGAACTGTTTTCACAAAAATGAGAAGATTGCTATGTTCTAGAGACCTAACTCTTGATACGAAAACTAAAATAATCAGATGTTATGTGTGCTCCGGTGCTGTTGTACGAAGTTGACTTTTGGACCGTATCCAAAACATCTGAAAAGAAGATCGAAGCCTTCGAAATGTGGATTTACCGAATGCTTCGATCTAAGAGTATCCTGAGTAGAACACGAGACCAATGTAGAGGAATTGAGACGAATGGATAAGCAACAAGAACTGCTCAACACCACCAAGCACAGTTGGAATACTTCGATCACGTGATGAGAAATGGTGTCAAATACCGAATCCTACAATGCGTTATACAAGGGAAAATCTCTGGAAAAAAAAGGACCAAGACCACTTCGAATCTCGTGGCTGAAAAACCCGAAGGAACTGGTGTGAAATGTCTTCGGAAGAACTGTTCAAAAGAGCAAGCAATAGTGAAATAGGAATAGGCCCAGCCGTTACGACAGCCAACATCCGGGACGGATAGGGCACCCAAAGAAAAAGAATGACGAATGTATCTTTAAAATAATTAGGCTAATGTATCTGTACGATTTACAAACACATCAAATTTATTATGTTTATACATTGATTTAGCATTTGTAAATTAGCATTTTCATATAACTTTAATGTAACATCGTAATGTAACTTCGTTTAACATTTGTAAAGTAACTTTTTGTTTAACATCATTGGGGAAATGCTAAAAATCTAATAAATGCAGCGGCTCTGTTATTTCAAAAAAAATCTATTATAAATGACTAACACTGACGATTATATCAAATGTATGTTTAAATGAATATTTATTTTCCAAATATAAATGTTTCTTTATACAAGTTATAAGGTACAACACAGGACTTTAAACTAAGAGAATACAATTTTCGAGCTTCGTGCTTTTAAATTTATTAGTAATCTATTTGGCAGAGGAAAATTTTTTACATTTTATAGTTTATAACCACGCAATAAATGTAAATCCGATTCCGACTTCTATAATTAATATTGCCAAAATCTTCCGATTACCAGCATTACTGTGTGAAATACATAAATGTGAACTATCGAAATAATTTGCAAACAGTTTAATATTTTATATCAATAGCCGACTGTAACGATCGTACGTTAAATATACTGGTAGATCAGAAATAATTGATGCTTATAATATTTACGATGACGTTAGTTAAATGTCAGAAAAAAAATCCAGCAACGAGTTACTTAACATTCCTCGGAAACATTTGGTGGCGCAATCTAACATTTTATTTTAAAATTTTTTAATTTTTTAACTATTATAAAATGGCATAAAAGTTTAATTTTTGAGTGCCAGTACCTCACTGATAACGAGTAAGGCTTAATTTTGAAATTTGAACTTTCTAGACCTAGTTTTTTTTCTCTACGAGCGTCTGCAGTGTCGGATGAAGAAAAATGAGAAGAAAATACAGATTTTTTTTGCAGATTTTTGCACTTTTCGATTGCTTATATTTCGGCAATCGCTTTATACAAAATCTTGAAATTTTGCACACTACCTAAGAAAACAATTTTCCTTCGAACAACACGAGATATTCGAAATTACTATAGGTGTTTGGAGAAACCTCCGAAAATCGGCAACTGTAATTACTGTACAGTATATGTAGTCATGGTTATCATTTATTACTTGCCGGGGAGTCGCTACTGTGACTCCTGATATAAGACGCTAGATTATTGGATCAAATTTCATCCGTTATTATTAAATACAAAACGTCCTCAATATACAGTAGAGCCTCGATTATCCGACCCAATTGGGGACTGGGGTTGGCGGATAATTGAAAAGTCGGATAACCGAAAAGAATGAAAAAATCCATTATTAGTGTAGTATATTATTATATCCCATGTAATTAGTATATTAGTATA
>NW_019387684.1:0-9547 GCF_000671375.1 Centruroides sculpturatus | reverse complement strand
TAATTTAGAGTAAAACCTGTCTAAAGCGGAAACCTGCCTGAACCAAAAACATTATTAGGGACTCGGCGGTTTTCTGTGCTAAAGGAAAAACCTGTTCAAAACGGAAAAAATATTCGGTACAGTACAAGTCCGGTTTACACAGGTTTTACTGTATTTATATAAAAATTACTTCACTGTATTGTAAGTTATTGTAATGAATATAAATACATTTTTTACGTACATTGTCAGATATTGTCTGAAATTTTTATATTTAATGATTGATAGTTTTATTTTATTTTTTACAATAGAGCTTTGGAGCTTTCTCTTTATTTTTTCTGTATGTAGGATTCACTTTACTTCCAATAAGATATCATTATTTGACATTTCAAAGTGATAAAGACACATGTACGTGAGAACGAAAGAAAAAAAGGGGGGACAAATGACTTACCTGTATTTTACTTTCTTTCTTTTAACTAAATGTTAAAATTTATATATATATAAATTATTTCTTATTAAAATTAATTACATTCGTAAATAAAAACTATATATAAATGCAATATTAAATCAGATTTTTTAAACCAATTTTCCTTGAATAAATTAATTTTTTGAACTGTAACTTTGTAAAATTAATTGCATTTTTCTTATTGTAAATTTTTGCCTTAAAAAGTAATTTTATAAAAGGAAAAGTTAAAGCTTAATTTGAATAGAATTTTAAAAAAATAATGCAATCGAAAGAAAATTAATTTATTTATTTAGTATTTAAACGTTTTAAAACGAAAAATTGATCTATTAAATATTTAAATATTTAATAAGAAAAATTAATCATTTTTAAAAAAAATCTGGAATTAATTTTAATATAATTCTCTGCTTTAGATATTTAAACTATGAATTATATCTTATTTTCATGGTTAATAAACTTCATTATTTTTTTAAATTAAGATTTTAAAAAGCAATAATATCGTTAATCAATAACGACATATTCAATAAGTGTTATTATTTTCAAAATATAATTGAAAAAACGTTGTAAATTATATATTTATCGTCAATTTATGAGTTTTAATAAAGTTTCTGAAGTAATTTTCAATTTTAAATAAGGAAAAATTAAATGAGTTTAGTAAATATATGTGTGTATATGGCTACTTTGTTGAAAATGGTAAGAGAAATTGTTCAATATTTGCTGAAAGATTGCTTTCAGGAAGGTAAAACTTGATTGAAGATCGTTATTTATACCGCAAATTACATGATCGATTACACAAATACATCAAAATACTTCAAAATTACAATAAGTAAAGATGGTGCAATTAATTAAAAATTCAAAATTATTAAAGAATGATACGACATTGAGTTTTTTTGCTTCGAATTTTTAATATTTTAACTTATTTTTAATGTATAACAACGAAGAAAATATGAAAAAACTGAGTAAGAAGTTCTGATTCTTTAACCAAAAACCAGGCTCTATCGCAGGAGCCACTCGTAGAAGGCCTCGAAAACACTTGCTATAAATTATTTATTTTGTTGAACTTCTTGTACATTATAGAAAAAACTTACTTTTTCATATTTTAGAAATATATATAATATAATTTTAAAGTAAAAAAAAACTCTCCTAGAACAGATATTTGAGTGTATTTTGAGGCTCTACTACAATAAGATGAGTGTCACAGCTTCTCTTCACCACTTAGAAGTCAAGAGGGACGTGCAGTTCTAAAGAGTGGGCCACTCTTTAGAACTGCAAAATCAGCTTTAACCAAGATTTCTGACAGATCTCTATGGAAACTTACGATAGAATTCTAAAGGTAAATTTACCTTTCAGATGTAACTTAAGCCGGATAAACAGGTACCGGTATACCTGATAGGATGCTTGTCAGGAATTATCATCCATACGTTCAGCTATACCGGGCAGGTGTCTATTCAGGTATATGTGTCTGTATGGTTTCATAAAGTATTATTAGTACTAAATAAAAATTTTGTACTCAAAATTATTTAAATTTTTATATTTTTGATACACTAAATAATACCATACTATTCTTTGAAAGTAATATTCATTCAACGAGAGATAATATATTGACTTTTACGACTATTTTCTTACTGTAACTTACGGTCACGTTGCATTACTTCTGTATTAGTTTTGTCTTTTATGGAATAAAATCAAACATTTTAAATTTATTTTTATATCACATTAATATATATGGGCTAAGTGTTCATATTAGAATATATTGCCACATACAATATTCAAGTTGGGGATTATACATTTAGTATATTTAGTTATATTCTGTATTTATCGTACATTTCCTCTCCTCATTAATTTATTATAATGAAAATATATGATATTTTATTTACCTAAACGTATTTTTTAATCTATATAACTCGATATCTTTGCATTTACTAAATTAAATAATTGTGTTCTGTTGGCATTTATACTATCATAATTTGGCCATTCTTTTGAAATACTTCATAAAACTTTTTACTAAGTAATCTTTCTTCTAAAAATTTATGAACATTTTTCAAATTAACTACTTTATATTCTTTTTTCCTTTAAAGAAATAGAGAAAAATCCCTACATAAAAGATACAGTATTAAAATCTATAACATGATATAAAGCAGAAAGGTTGGCTTAGAAGCATACTAAAATTTAATCATTGTAAATATAATTAAACAAAAACTAATAATTTTAAAGATAAATTTAAAGAACTCTTGAGCGTTGATGTTTAGTTTATGAGAGACTCGACTCTTCTCAACTCTTAATAAAAAATACATAGGAAATTCTGAAAAATATGTTTAAAAAAACAAAAATAAAAGCTTTATATATTATAAAAATACATGTTTATTAAGCAATAGTTGAATAAATTATAGTTAGTTAAATTACAAATACAAAGGAAATTATATAGTTTGATTTATATTCTAGAATAGTTGCTTTTACGCTTTCTAGCCTACAAATAATAATTAATCTTTTTTGTTTCCATTGAATAATGGCATTTATATACATTAAATTGATATTCTTACATATATCTAAAATTTTTTCAATACTATATTAAAAATATTGTCGTTTATTTATTAATTATATCCTCCCCAGTAGATGAATAAATCTGAAGATGTTTTGATACTTTAAAAATGTTTAGAATATAAATATCCAAATTATATAGTGTATTTGCTCATTCTTCTACTTTTCAAGGAACCATTCAGGCATTCATAGTGAATTGTATATCATGGCTACGTTATGTTTTTCTGTGTCTCTCGCTTCAGTAGGTGGAGCTATGTGTTTAAGGCTTTTCAGCTTGTTAACCTGTACAAAAATTAATTTTAAAAACGATTTATTCAGATCTAATTGGCCAGCCTCAACCAAGTTTTAACTTTTACAATCAAACTGCTCACGTCTTTAAGTAAAACAGTGGAGACCCTATAAGCAGAAGTATTAATTCTACATTACATTGAGAAGGCAAACTGATTTACGTTCTACAAATATATATTTATAAAAAACAAAACAAAAATATATGAATATATTACAGTATTTTGACACTTTATATTAATTCATTCGCTTAATATTCAATTAAAATAATACAAAAGACTTTAATTACGCATCTTTTCATATAAAAAATATATTTATATATTAAGAATATTTTAATTGAAATAAATATATATAAATTAGAACATAAAATATTAATTTATTCTCTCTTTATTTACGATTAAATTGCAGCAATTAAGCTATAATTTTCACATTATATTTGCAGAGTTACAATCGAAGTAAATTTGAAAATAATAAATTATTTAAAACAATGTAGAAAAGATAAATGAATAAATATAAATATATATATATTTCTCTTTATACCTGGTTATAAAGGTTTCATTGATGGCACCAACTGCTGACGAATAGATTTATAGGAGGGCAGTTCATAAACATACCCATAACGACGTGTACATCCGGTCAAACCCTCCCATTGACGAATTGAGATGGTTTTGGTAAAGCTATCACATAGAAATATCCATTTGTCATACCATTCATGTCAAACTGGCTGTCTGCATTTCTATATAGAGTAGAAATCGGTTAGCATACAAGAACATTTATATAGGATTTTCGATTTTTTTTCAAACCTTTGTATACGACTTGGAGTATAACCTTTAAGAATGAATTCTCATTTTTCTAAGTAGATTACATATGTATCTTTACATTTACTAATTTATTTTATAAGCATACAATTATTTTATATTATAAACAAATTATTAAGTTAATTTATCTATAAAAATTCGTCTTATTGTTTTTTTAAATTAATTTAGCAACTTTTTTATCGTATAAAATTATTACGTAGGTTTACCTGTAAAACAATTATTAAGTTAATTTTTTTAACGTAAAATTCTATTAAAAACAGTGTTTTATTAACAAATTCGTAGTAATTATTGAATAGAAAATAATTTTAATTAATTAAAAAATAATAAAACTTGATTTAAAAAAATTAAAACACGGAAAAATATTTTTTTCCTTTAAAAACATAAATAAAAATATTAAAAATCGAATTTATTAAAGTAAAATAAATAATTACAATTTAATAATAACTTAATAAATTACTTTTTTTCTTAACTATAAAAATATAATAAAATATATTTTTAAAAAATAGTTTAATTATTTATAAAAGACTTTTTAAAACAAATTTTTCAAAATATTATTAACATGGAAACACGTTTTAAAGTTAATTTAACAAAAAAAAATGAAAAAGAATTTTAATTCTATCAAATTTTATTCAATACATTTTCTTTCCATAAATTATTTAATATTGTAAAAATAGGTTAAGCGTATAATTAAAGTACACTACTCTTCTGAATATACAATTAACATCTGATATTTCACACGGGTAAGCAGTTTGTACAAACAACATGTGTTGTAAAGCAAAGAAGGATTTATGTCATATAACATCAAAACTATGAACTTTAAAGATTCTTTAACCTTCCTTTTTTATTTTTCTTTTCTTTTTTTCTTTCTACTTTAAAATAAATACCCTTAACAACATACGTAATTCATAATTAAACCGTGTTAACATTACTTTATACTGATGTTTAATGTGTTGACTTTTATGTAATGTTAAACCAAAACACTGGATTAATTCTTGAGTTAAAATTTAATTTTTTTATGGAAAAATGTGTTATTTATATTTAAGATTATTAATTATATTTTTACATATTTTAGGTTAAAACACTGTATTGTAAGTCATTTCGTCTTATTGATTATAAATAGGCCTATATAGAAAAACTTGTGTAAATCGGATCTTTGACAAGTTTTCGTCTTGACACAGGTTTTATTTTTAACATAAAATAATCGCTCCGCCTTGAAGAATTTTTTCCGCTTAGGCAGGTTACATTTTATTTAGGTTCCGTTTTGAACAAGTTTTACTGCAGTTGAGTGTTACAGATATAATTTTTGCTTATTCTATTTAATATTTAATGCATTTATTCATAAATAAATACTTTTACATTACCTAAGTACAATAATAAAGGTTTACAATGAACTTTGGGGATACACGACAGCCTAAAAGTTAGTTAACTCAGTTATCTGAAATTTTTATATATCGGTTAACTTAATTTTGAGTCAACCTGTGTATTCATGCTTTACGCGTAAAACTTTGTAAGAGTTTTAACGTTGATTAAAGAGGAATTTATATCTTAAAACATTAAAAAATGCATTTTAAAGGCTGATTTCGCTCCTTTTTGACTTTACTTCCCTTCTCAGAAAAACTAATATTTTAAATGTCAGCAGATTTTAAGTAAATCTTCACTTGAAGTCCAAAGATTAATTTCTTTAAATTTACTAACAGCAAATATTATTAGAGTAATTTAATATTTTAAAATTAAAGAATAATTTATATATAATTTTACTGTTTAACTTTAAAAATCTTAATTTTGGTAGAAGAGATAAGTTTTATAAAAAATAAAAAATATTGTAAATGCTAATAACGAATAAAATATTCATTACGTCCGACACTTTTGCAGATATACATGATCTCAATTATCTCCCCACCCCTCGACCTTTTAACTACCAAAATTTAATAGCTTCAAGCCCCTTAATACACAAATTTTTCTGCAAAATTTCAGAAAATTCCGACAAAAGGCACACGCGCTATTAAGCTTTAAAGTAGAGGAAGAAAATCGTGCATCCCAAACACACTACCATTCATACCAATACATACAAAAAAATCCCCCGACTTGTTTTGCATTTCTTGACGTTTCATTGTCCCCTAAGTCCAAAAATGCGAAAAGGGGTCAGGAGTGATTTCGTGATCGATCGCCATACTTCTCCTTTGTTATATATAACAGCCGGAAAGTAATAAATTTTACTAAAAATTTAGTTAGCGACTCTTCTAATTATAAAGAAAGGAGCAAATTTATGTATTACTTCGACGGAATTACTTCTTTAAAATATGTTTAGAAAATTTATAAAATTTTACATTTCCAATAATAATATATTAAATAATATACCCGAACTAAAAATAATAGAATTTTTATAAAGAAACAAGTTTACAGAATAATATAATAGTATTTATGTATATTTGATATTTTTTCTACTAAAAATTTCCATGATTTTTCGATTAAGAGCGTTTACGACAGATATAATTTACTGATTTTTCGATCATCGTTTTCTCTAAATGTGTACTATAAATATGATTCCATCGATATCGTTTTTTCTGATCTACTTTTTTTTATATTTAATGAATAATCAGATTTACATTCTTAAATTTAAATATATACATATATGTATTTTTTAATTTATAAATTATAGAAAATTTGCTTNATTTTAATTTCAATTATCATCTCTTAATTGTTTTTATGTAAACTAGATAAAAGTTAAATAATCTTAAAAATAAACAGATCTTTTAAATTAAAACAACAAAATATTTCATTTTAAAAACAGAAACGTATATATAGGGTGGGGCGACTATTGCCGACCACGTAAGCGGAAATCTGTGCATAATTAGTCCATCGGAACAGGTTTGGACAAGCCATCTTGACAGGAAGCATAAGATGACCCCTTTGTTAATAACACGTAAGAATAATGGGTTGATGGAAACAATTATTGTGAAACTGCCCCTTCCGGTAGTTGACCACATATTGAGGCATCGTCCCATCTTTAAAAGATAATGAGGGTTCCACATTTCAGATGCATATTTTCTACAAAATATCTATTATTGAGCTAACTTATCCTTTCACAGTTGTTGCATTTGTGAGGTTCTTAATAAAGTTGTCAACCACTATAAATGATTGTGTGACCCACTGGTTGTCTACTGGATGAACCTGTGATGATTTTTTTAAAATGTAAACAAAAGTCTAATAAAAAATGTTTTTTTTCCATGAAAAGTATAGAATAAACTTCATTTTCATATATGAATTTTATTTTCATGTTACTACATGTCGTAATAAAGAAATATCAAAGTCCAAAACAGCTTTAAATAGTCGAGTACTGGTGTCATTACCCTATAATATCTGTGTATGTTATTTTTTGTACTATTTATTTCAATATTCTGTTTATTAACAAATTCTAAATTATTCTAAATATTCTATTACATAGTTTCAAATCCACTTTATTTATAAATAAGTTAGCATATAATTATGAATACAATGACACTGTTACTAAAATATGTTTTTAATAATTTTTTGCAGAAATTTAAATGGAATTTAATTTTTAATATATTGGTTTTTAATGTCAAACAGTCTGCCATATTATCAGGCTGATATAAGGCTAATATAATAATTAAATATGAAGTAATTTAACTATTAAATTAGCCTGATAATAGGGGCATTAATTAAAAATTAGGTTTATGATTTTAATCAAACATTATTACGAAAAGCAAAAATAAATTTTCTAGTGTTCGACTATAATCAATAATCTTTTCTAATTCTGATTTGAAAATTAACTATATAATATAAAATTAGGTATTTAAGTTAAACAAACAAACATCAAAAAAGTATTATCCTGTTGAGATAATTCTTTTTTTGGAAGCAAAAGCAAAAGGTGGCCTCCTACAGGGTTCATTTTCTGGGCTCAGTTCACTACCTTGTAATTTCTCAAACCATCACTGGAAGGTGCAAGCCATCACAGTGGCCTCACCAAAGATCCTGCAGATGTTTGTGGCATGGCTCCTCAATCCTTTTGTGTTTGAGTTTAAACTCATAGAGCATCAAAATGTGTACATTGTGAATTTTCAGTATTGTGGAAATGTGCATTCAATTGCTGAGGTAGCTTGAAAGTTGCATTGATGGCAAGTTCGGCACACATGGAGTTTAAAACATTTCCTGTGAGACAATGTGATATATTAAAAAAAGAGAATAAAGAAATATTTATAGTCAAATAACAGTATTCTTCTCAAAAATAATGGAGTGAGAAATAAACAATCACAAACAAAACCTTGTTTCTACATTTTAAATAACTTTTCAGACATTAAAACACACTCACTACAAAAAACTAGAGACATGGCGATTAATCATATTAATCAGTTCATCCATCAATTAATCTTTAAGTGACAATTAATTCTCTAATAATCATTCCATTGAAAAACATAACCTAATTTATTTTCAATTTAAAAACTAATAAACATTAAAAGATAATATATATAAAATATTCATAATTTGGAAGAAATAGCGAGTCTTCACTTCCTGTCCTTTTACAATCTCAGAAACAAAAGTCATTATGGGCATAGTTGACCTTTTATTTGAGGCTTCTTGTCCACCTCATTATGTGAAAACATTTAAAAACGAAGTTACGTTAAAACTGAGGTCTTGAAAGAAACACAGGAAGTGAAGACTCATTGTTTCTTCCAAATTGTAATTATTTTATATTTTATTAGCAGAAAATATTTTTAAAAATGCACAACAATTTTTATATTTTCTGTATTTTCTACAAAAATTTAATTTTCTTTATTTAAATTTCTTTCAAAAGAATTATAGTTTACAAGTAAATATTCAGAATATATCAACAGGATGGACTAAAAGTCAGTTAATCATCGTAAAGACTAAATTGCTATGGTATTTAATTATTATAAAATGGCAAAAACTTAATTTTGAGTTTTATCAAGAAAATTGTAAATGTTAATTAATGACAAGTAAAATTTTTGTTCAGTCCGACCCCACCAGAGATATGACACGTGACTCCCTCTACCTTCTCACTGCTTCGACCTTTAACCACCAAAATTTAATAGTATCGATTTCCTTAACATGCAAACTCTGTACAAAATTTCAGAAATTTCCGACAAAAGGCACAGGAGTTATTAAGCTTCATATTAAGTGAACAAAATCATCCTCCCACACTAACATCCATACATACAGAAGAAACCTCTGGATTTTTTTGTATTTTCCGACGTTTGAAGGTGTCCTGAGTCCAAAAATGTAAAAATCTTGTCGTTTTTTGACTGATGGCCATACTTTACCTCTGTTATATATAACACCGGAAAAGTAAATTATTTAAAAATAAAATTCTTCTCGTTCTCTCGCTCAATACATGAATTACAACTCTTTAGCAAATTAAATTATAACTTTCTAAAATTTCTTTTAAAAAGTTAAGCGAACGACACGGTTAGCTGACTTTTGGGCCACC
>NW_019387683.1:0-9628 GCF_000671375.1 Centruroides sculpturatus | reverse complement strand
GGGAGATATGGGCTTGAAAGTGGTTGAAAGTGGAAGATTTTTTATTTCGATTTTAAAAATTTTCGAATTTGAATTCGAATTCGAATTGGTTCGATTATAGAACGATTGTAAACGTTTCAGAAAATTGATCAAATAGAAAATAGTTTGTTTGACTGGATGTAAAAATTCTCTAATTAGTCTGGAAATGGGGGACCTAATTCTTGCATTCTGTGAAAACGGGTAAGATTGGCAATAATGTAATTATCTTAATCTTCACTATCGTTACTTTTTGCCCACAAAAGCAGGTCCTTGCAGCTAGATTCTAGATTACTTAGAAAAACAGTCTTTTATATATATAAAAAAACTATATTACATACAAATGTATGAACAAATAAAAACCCAGCGAAGCGGGTCCTTGCAGCTAGTTCATTAATATAAATATGCTATCAATTTTTATTCTCTTGACTCTGTTATATATAACAGAGGAAAAGTATTGTGATCGGTCAAAAGATGACCCCAAGATTTTTACATTTTTGGACTTGGGACCTTGAAATGTTAAGAAAAAAAAAAAAAAAAATTCAGGGATTTTTCTGTATGTATGGATGTTAGTGTGTGTGTGGGTGTTGATGGCATGATTTTGTTCATCCTTTTTTGAAGCTTAATAACTTTTGTGCTTTTTTGTTGAAAATTTCTGAAATTTCACAGGGAGGTTTGTATATTAGGGGAATTGATGCTATTAAATTTTGGTGGTTAAAGATTGAGGGGGTGGGAGATAAAGGGAGTTCAAAGTTAAAGTATAAAGTTTTTTAAAATAGAATATCATAACAGATGGTGCCATCAAATGTTGCTGGGAAAGTAAAGCATCTCATTGCTGGATTTTTCAATTCATTTAATGATAAGAAACTTAAATTTAATTAAGAAAACAAGCAAAATAGAGTAAAATAATCACTGATATCACTAATAAAGGATCTGCAATGTAGAGATACAGTTCTAGTTTCAGAGTATGCCAACTTCATCATCAGATCTAGGAATTTGAAGATGGTATGGAGGAGTCCCAAAAGTATCTAATCAAATAAAATTTTGGCTCTGTTTATCTGTTTAAAGATAAAATTTGCTAAACTACTCAATGTAATAGAACAAATGACATTTCTACTAATGGATGAATGAATGAAACAAAAATATGGAGACTAGAACCTACAAGCTATTTAATCAGTCTTTTGATTACAATATTTTGTTTTTGTAAATATATTTTGTGCTTGTTGTATTGAATACTCTGTCTTGTAAATTGGAAGAAAGATAAAATAAAACAGCTTGTTGTATCCAATTCTTTTATATTGAGTACTTGTAAATAGTGGTCATTCTTTTTAATATTTACAAAGGGGAAAAGAGATTTGAAATGGAACTCAAATTAGTCACAAATATGCATCATACTTCTCTCCAGAAGTTTTTAAAATTCTTTATTAAAGTACAGGTTTTTCACTTCTTACCAAAAGAAACATATTACATTTGTATCATATTTCTAATGTAAAGATTAAATTTGGAAAGTCTGTCTCTGTCTGGAGTCTAGTCTGAATGACCCTGCTGGTCTATATATGAATCTGGATATTTAATTATATAAGAATTGTTTTTGATTTATCTTATTAAAAAGCATTGATTCATTTTGCTTAAACTGAATTTTGACATAAATTTTCAATTATATATTTCAAAATCTAGAAGGTGCAGATTTGTAATTTATAGTTTCCACACATCATAATTAAATCCAAATATTTTGCAATTTTTTTTAAGAAAAAATGAATGATAAAATGAAAATAATAAAATCAGAGGTCATCTTAAACTCTTACTCATGAGAAATGCATTGAATGATAGCAATACCAATCTGTTATTTGAATTTACTCAGCCATTTATAATATACAGAATAATAGAAACTTACAGTATCAATTCTAAAGTAGAGGCAAGTTATACAAAACAATAAATTTGTGAACAATGCAGTCAAAACCATAAAATGAAACTGGTAGATTGATGGCAGTTAGCATAATTTACTTCAAATTGTTATATTCGGGATGATTAAATAAAAATTGTTCTTTCAAGGAGCAGACTTAATAATACTTTGACTAACTGTAATTGTTACTTCCCTGTTATTTGTCAACTACTACTACCCTGTCAAGAAACTAAGCTGTGTTGGGCTGTAATTTTGTCTGCCACAATCAAATATGTACTTTTGAGTAGTTTATTAAACTTTGAAAGTTATACAACAAAACACACACATACACTCTCACATAGTGTATATATATTCTATTTGTTCCTTCCTTATGAAAAATCAGTTGAATGAATGATCCCAAAGTGTGCCACCCTTGCATATATCCATTCTGTAGCTGCACTCTTATGGTTTAGAAAATATAAAAAAATTTATTAATTACATAAATAAATGTGTACTTAAATTTTAAACATTTATTTACTACAGACTCAAGGAATAATACATGAAATTGTGTATTGGTGTATATTGTTACTGGTGCTAATACTAAAAAGGTTCCGTTAATATCGGCACTTTTAACTATCAGGCCCATATTAAGCACTTTTGAGGCTCCTGGCTCAATTTCTTTAGAAGCATAGAATAGAAATGTTAGTAATGAGAAGTGAAGTGAGGCCCAAAGAAGGCAAAATTCATTCATATGCTTGTGTATTGATACAGCTACTGCATAATGACAAAGGGAATGTTTCAACTGAAGACCAAATCAAATAAAATATTACTGATTTATTATCATCTGTCTGATTTTAGCACTCACTACTTTTACACTGTTTTTACATTATACTCCTTTAAAATAAATATTTTTCTATATACTTTTGAGTTTGACATTTGCTTTATGGATTATGAAAGGATTTTTTGTCATCTGAATAACCATTTTTTTAAATACAGAAACTATTCTAACCTCAGCACCGGGGTGAAATCTACAGTACACTATCAGGAACCTGTAACCAGTATGTGACGCGTATATATTGTATATCACTGTTGTTGAACGTTTTTGAACAATCTCTTGTTCTTCTTCAGGTCAACTGGAATTCCCTGGATGGAGTGTATTCTATTTGTTGGGATCAGGTGTCATTCCGACAAAGTGGGTCCTTTCTGACATGTGCGGTCGTGCACTGGAGGAGGTAGTTGCAGGTTGGCATCCAGCAGGGATTGCCAGGCCAGAAATAGAGTCAGCTCTTCCTTCCTGTTAATGCACGTGGTTACCTGGCTGGCATTGTAGATAGCTGTGGCTAGCCACGTGAGATGTTTCTGATGGGGTGTGTTGATGACAACAGTAGCTTTTTCGAATCATGCCTCAACCTCAGGATCCAACACATATGTGGCCAGGGCTCACCAGGAACATCTCAGGTGGCTAGAGGCCATGGCTATCTACAACACCGGTTGGGTAACCACATGTGTTAACCGGAAGGAAGAGCTGACTCTATCTCTGGCCTGGCAATCCCTGTTGGATGCCAACCTGCAATGACCTCCTCCAGCACATGACTGCGCATGTTAGAAAGGACCCACTTTGTTGGAATGACACCTGATCCGAACAAATCGAATACACTCCGTCCAGGGAATTCCAGTTGACCTGAAGAAGAACAAAGAGATTGTTTGAAAATGTTTGTCAACAGCAGTATACAATATATATGCATCATGCACTGGTTACAGGTTCTGGATAGTGTAGTGTAAACCATTTTTTTAAAGGTAATCACAAATTTGCTGTACAGTGAGCACTGTTTGATATTGTTTATATGTAAATGTATGGCTTCAATATTAAATAATTATATGGCAATAATAATAATATAGAACAGAAATAAATTTTAAATTTCCATTTTTTTTAGGGTAAACTTTAAAATTTCAATGTAATTTCAATATTTAGACACCTGAAGCCTATGTATCCTTACATTGTCTAACCATTTAGATGATTATAAAAGAACTTTGTCTAATGCATAGGGAAGTTAATTTATAATTTTGTTTTAGGCTTTAAATGAAATTGGAGAGACACATAACTTTCCCATAGAGTTTGTGGATGGCTACATCAGTTCAATTTCCATAATGATACCGTGGTCCTCTCTACTGAGTGAGAGCAGCTTGGTCGAAGTACAGGGCCTCATGATGACCATTCAACCAAAACAGCGATCACAAGATGGTAACACATTTAGTTTAATTGATACTCTATACAGCTTTATAAAATAATAATTTGAAAATACTATTTTTAGCCTCGATGTTTGATTCCACCTGGGGAAGTATGACGACGAGTATGCAACTAGCAGAAGAATGTCTCCGTCAGGAGGTTTTTGAGGTAGAAAAAGATGTTGAATCAGTGCAGCCATTAGAGGGATTGGAATTGTTTGCACAGACAATAGAAACTGGTAATTTAAAATATTTTCTTTTAAATATTTTGACTGTTATTGTTAGAAATGTATTGTTATATCAAATGTAATAATCACTTCAAGCCGACTTTTTCAATATCATTCGTAATACCACAACACTTATGTGTTGTGGTATTACGAATGGTGACTGTTTATCCAAACTCTAAACAGTCACCATTTGTAACGCTACAACACGTAAGTGTAACCTTTGATAATGTATTGTTAATATAAAAATTTGTTTCCTAGTTCTCTGCAGGATCAAAGTTCGATTCATAGATACTGTAATAAGAATGGAATATATACCAAAAGAAAGTAAATCTGGAGTTGCATTGGAAATACGTGTCAAAAAGTAAGTTTAATGAAT
Source organism: Centruroides sculpturatus (assembly GCF_000671375.1). Taxonomy (NCBI): domain Eukaryota; kingdom Metazoa; phylum Arthropoda; class Arachnida; order Scorpiones; family Buthidae; genus Centruroides; species Centruroides sculpturatus. The sequence goes on along the minus strand of NW_019387683.1, from coordinate 4,902 downwards.
TTGTGTCTTAAAAATTTTAATTTTAATTTAAAGAAAACAAGTTCTTTCTGCAGAACCACATTATAGTTAATGCTTACTGTTATGTTGTGGAAATCAAATTCAGTGTCTTCCAAAAAAGAATACTACTTTAAATTATTGTAATTATACTAATTATTATCCAAGAAGTTGTAACATATATTGAAACATTGGAAAACTGTTGAAGTTTTACATTTGCCCATTACAATTTCTCTATGCATGTATCTTGTTTCATATATCACATGTCCAACCAATATTCAAGCTCTTCCTATACTTACTACGACATATCCATTGTCATTCCTCTCGTGAAAGTCACAATTCTGTGGCTCCTACAGATTATTTGTGTTTCACAATGACAAGTGATTCTGATTTTGGAAACTGCAGAATGTAAAGCATCTCTGTTGTGGAGTCGCCATTTTCATTTAAGGTGCTTCCTAGAGGTAGTAGGTGACAAGACACTTGAGTGCAGATGAGAGATGAAACTCAGATAGTTACTCTGTTGATTGGTATACATCAAATACTTCTCAGATAATAATTATCATAAGTGAAGTAATTTAAGGTGGTAGCATTCATTTTGGAAGACCCTGTATTTATTCTGTGCTTAAATACATGTAAAAATCTTACGTTGCCTACTGAAATGCAGAATGAGTATTGCATTTTTACTGACAAAATAAAGCAAACAATAATTAACTGTGCTATGTACTTCTATTGATCAAATTCTATATTTTTAATTTTAATTTTATCATTATTTATTATTATAGAATTGATTATTTCGACGAGGCTGGAAATGAAAATACAGAATACAGTGATCATACATCAAAGCGTAACATATATGAACCAGTAACATTTTCCACAAAGAAGTTTACTCTGGAGGGAGTAAATTTATATTCTGATGAATTTCCACAGCATTATCGAACTGTCATCCGTTCTGCATCCACTCCAAAGGTGTGAAGATGATTATTAAATTTGCAGTCCAGTTACTATTTAACATTTCTATTTTTATGAATTAACAATGCTTTTAACTTTTATTCACTTTAGTTAATTGATAACCTACAAATAGCTCCGGGTTCACCTGAATTGCCTCCACCCCATTCTTCCCTTCATTGTAATCAAAACATGATAGATTCATCTGAAGATATTGTTCAAGATCCTGTTTTAATTTCGCTTCTACATGGGCAGCAAGAGTTACGATTAAAGCTAAAACACAATGAATCTGCAGTTGGAGCAAAGGTAAACGTTTGATTTTTGTATATAATTTGTTCATAATTAATGTATACAATTATTTTAGGTGGATCTTGAATTTAATTTTGGTCCTGTAGTTATGTTTCTTTCACCAAGACAAGTTCACATCTTATTAGAGTTAGCAAGAGGTTTGACTGAACCTGGTAAGTACTTAAATTTGGAAATAAAAATCTGTTTTCTTTCATGAAATTTTAGATTAATTTGATTACTTAACATACAGATTTAGAAGATAATAAAAGTGTTTTAAAAAACAATTATAAACCAATGGGTGCAGCTGATTATGCTCTTGTAGAACAAGAACTACAAAAGCAAATCAACCAACCTCAACTTATGACTAAAGGATTCCAGCATCATCAAGGATGGTCTTCCCATTCTCTAGGTATGAAAGAATTCTTATAAAGTTAATGAGAAAATTGTAGATTGAGTAACTTTAGAGTTAATAATTTCTTTTTTGTTTTTTTACCTAGACGATTCTGATGATGAATTTTTACCAGTTATCGGAAACAAATTCGGAAAAGAGAACCTCAATGATATGGATTCTTCTATGTCCAGTAGCAGTAGCAGCGTCTCAAAGCCTTCGGGTTATTTTAAACTTGTATATTCTGTAATTTAAACAAAATAATTACTTGTAATCTTTTCTTTTCAAATAGAAACATAATGCTAATTTATAACAACTTGTTTTTCTGTATTTAAAATGAATTTTTTTGTTACAGGTTATCACAGTTCTAATAGTAGCTATCGAAGGAGTAGTTTAAAATCAAAAGGTAAGCAATATATTGCTCTCAAAACTTGTAATTTTATAGATTATAATTGAAGTAACAATAATTATTTTGATTATTTTCTAATAAATAAGGAAACGTCCAAGGCCTTTTACAAGACCCATTAACAGAACTAACACAGTTTTCTGCCAAATTTAGCTGTGTCTACCTTTTAATTCTTCACGATGACATCTTGTTGCCTTCTTCCACATTAACAAATTCCAGGACAGTGCTTCCTACGCTCGCTTCTGTTACCAAAATGAAAAATACATCCGAGAAATTTTTTGAAGATTTGATGAAAATTTTATTAGATGGAGTGAACATCAAAGATTTTTCTGAAATGAGAGAACATCTGTCTAATATATGTCAATTGAATCATTTAAGGTTAGTGTAGCTTTAAAATTAAAATTCATAATTTGCATTATGTATTGCCTCAATAAATCAGAATATGTTTCATGAAAACAGTATGTATTGATTCAAAATGTAATATCATTGAGATAAAACATTAAAGATCAGTAATTAAGAAAATTAAAAGTATTGATGATAAAAATAAAACTAATACAGTGGGTGATCAGTTAACGAACATAATCCGTTCCAAGACTTTGCCATCCAAATTGTTCGTTAACCGATTATCGATTTACCCTAGGTTTTAATGGGAATTTAATTAATTCATTCTGGAGACCCCCAAAAATAAAAAATACAGTAGAGCATTGATTATCCGACTCGATTGGGGACTCAGATTGGCCGGATAACTGAAAAATCGGATAACCGAAAAGAATGAAAAAAATACATTATTAGTATAGTATATTAGCATATCCCATATAATTAGTATATTAGTATATCGCTATTAACCAACTTTGCGTTGAATTTTCATTGATGTTAAGCCTAACAAATTCTTTAAAAAAATAATAATCGTTGCTATTGTATTGTTAAAAATTATTTTTAAATTATTTTATTGCTCACAAAACGAACAACCACTCATAATTAGAAAATTAAGTCTCGTTTAAATACTGACCTCCCTTCAATGGTCGAGCCAGTATTGCCAGCTAAAACACGCAAAAATTTAACAAAAATAATATCAAAGTAGCCAAGACATAGCCAAATATTGTAGTGCCACATCACTAGCGGGCATTTGAAATTTGCCGACTAGAACAGTCGGTTAACTGATGCTCTACTGTATATACTTTCTTACTATGTTTATTTATATATAATAGTAAAAATACATACATACACAGTCTTGCGTTTTTATTAGTCATGTTTTTTCCATTTGAAAGGGTTAAAGAATCTGTCTAATGTTGATTGCTTTTCTCTCTTCTTCAGGATTTTCCGTTAGTAATTAATAGCATTGCAATTGTAGAAATCCCCAAGCCTCAACCTGGTTTGGATGCCATTCTGAGATCGTTGTTCTGATATCCTCCTACTTCTTCAAAGGATCTTTAATAACAGATATTGGCATCAATCCTCTTTTTCAGAAGAAAACATATTTTGTCGAGTATCATGGTGTTCTTCATTCAAGAGTTCTTGGCGTTCTTCTGTCGTCAGATCTGTTTCAGGTTCCATTATGAACTCTTCGATGTTCTTTATTTCTCAAATGTGATTTTTGTTACTTTTTTAGCTGCTTGAGTATTCTTGATTATAAAGTATTTTTCTTAAATAAGATTGAACTGCGGTCTACTGTAGACCTGTTCATGCCATACTGCCCAGCAACATTAGGCATCTTCTGCCCACTCTCTACCTTTGCTATTATACTCTCACCTTTCGAAAAGAAATCGCCAAAGTTAACAAGTGCCTACCCAACAGTCTTGCAAATACATAAAAGAATTGTTTTGTCAGAAAAATAAAAGGCTGGAATTACAAGGGAGAGTTTCAAAGTTTGGAGAAATACTATCTGATCGGTATATATTAGCTTGAGCGTCAATGTCAATGTCTCCCATACTCCAAAAAGTTTCGAATTGTTGCCCGAAGACAAGGGAAGACCAATCATATTCATTATTTTATATCACTTCTTCTTGTGTTTGTTCTGTGGGGTGTTCGTTATCCGATCATATGTTCGTTGTCTGAACATAAAAATCTTTTGCAAAAGTGTTCGTTATCTGATCTGTTTGTTAACCGATCACCCACTGTATACAATTTTTCAATTGTTGGTTGAAGAGATTTATAGCAAAGAGTACAATTAAATTAAAAACAGTTGCCTACAAAACATTTTTTTCTGTAAGCACCATTGTTATCTTCAGTCAAAAATTTATATTCAGCTGTAAGAAATATGTACAAAGTTTTTCATAAGTAATTTTAATGAGAAATTTTTTCAAAAACATTAAAATTAAAAATTATGAGACTGGTTTTATTTGGTAGAACATCAGAAACTGTGCTTAAATGTTAAAAATTCACTACAAATGTCTTGTTTCTAAGTTAAGATTGTTTAAAGATTGAAAAGGAATTTCATTTAAAAAATGTGTAGATCAGTGGTTTTTAACCTTTTAGTGATGAGGGACCATTTATCGAAATTTTTGTCTTGTCATGGACCACGAGCTGTTTGGCAGTAATATAGGTTCTTGTAAGGTTGTTCTATAAATTAAACACGTAGAAAATTATTCGGAACCAAGAGTATTATATTATTTGCGAAAGTGTTACATTAATTACATTCTTTTAGTGCGATTTTTGTGACTGCATACTGTTTACCAACTGCTGAATTCTTGGTTCAGTACTACTCAAAGGAAATGCATGTCAGCACTGGCATCCAACCAATTTCAATGTTTATTTTTAATTATCAAAAGCACTGAGAATCCTTGCTCGCATAAATATGTGGTTGAAAATAACTGTAAAGTTGCTGTAAAGCAATTTCTCGAATTTTAGGGAAAGCAATAGCTTTTTGGCTCCAAAAATCTTT
>NW_019387682.1:0-10620 GCF_000671375.1 Centruroides sculpturatus | reverse complement strand
CATTTAAATTGGAATTCTTGTTTTTGAGAGATAATGTAACTAAAATATCCTATAACTATAACACAATTTTTTGAAGTTTTAGTAAAATACAGGTAGGCCTCCTACAACGCGGTAGATATGTTCCTTGAAAATACCGCGTTGTGGAAAATCGTGTTATAGGAGACACTAACGCAATACAAAAACTGGATTCGGTTCTAAAAAGAGAAAAACTTGGCGTTTGAATGGCATTTTTTGAATTTTTCAAACCAGCCATTGGTAGCCACAATTTTAACACTGGTTTCATCAGCTGACCAGTGGCGTAGTGTAGTGGTGGTGGCAGGGACGGCACTTTTAGGGGGGGCAAAATTTCACAATAAATAATAATAATATCTTGTAAAAATTTGAATCATTTCATTTCATATTTTTGTCGCACCTACGATTCGAACTGATTGAAATGAGCACGAAATTGTTCATTACTTATTCTGTGACAAAACTGAATTTTAGTCTTTTAAATTGAGATACCTAAATAGGGGGCAGTGAAATTTTCCTCCGCCTCGGGCGGCTGACACCCACACTATGCCACCGCAGCTGATGACTGTCCCATTTGTTTTAAATAATCAAATATTTTTAAGGCTTTGTGTTTAAGTGCAGTTTTATTTAAAGGAAACCATTTCTTGTTCATATCTTCTACCCATAATATTAGCGTTTGTTCCATTTTTTACATTATAGGTGCTCTTGGACAAGCAACATTTTTCGCAAGAATAGATGATCCAGATGTGACCAAATTTCTAATCTTTTCTCCCGATTGCTTAATCGACCGAATGGTCGACTCATTTAAATTAAAATGCCTACTGATATCAGCTATCACCTCTTGGTTTTTAATTCAATCCAAAATTTCTAGCTTTGAAAAGTTATAAATTTCCTTTTTAACGATGGTCCTTTGTTTTCATTCGGGATTGTTATGACTAAAATTTTTTCAATCAGTTTTGTAGACAGTAAAAATCGCAAAAAATAACTTTTCTTCACTATGTTGTTAAAAATATACACCCAATAGAAGTTTATACTGTATTTTGGACCATTTTTGCTGTCCCCACTTATTGAAACAGTATAAATGATGGAAAATTTAGTGATATATTTGAGTGTTTACGGTAACTGATGCACATCTGTCTAGAAACCGGTCTTCCCCTGAAACTTTCAAGGGAATAAATAACACGCCAACNGAACACCACAAACTTCAAATATACCATCAAGTATTTGGCGATGATTTACCTATAAAAAAAAATTTTATTCAATTAAATGTTAATACTTTATTTGATATTGTAATAAATAATATACTGTATTTACTTTAATCCAACATGTACCATAATTTCACCATGGGTTTTAATATAGACAACTCAAGTTGTCAACAAAGTTGTCAACAAAACTGAATCTGTTGACATATATTTGTTCAGTATTTATTGCTAATGAAGTAAGTTATATATCAATGTATTATTTAGTATTTAAATTGAAAAAAATTTCTTCACTTGCTGTGTTAGGCTCTTCCTACTCAACGTGTATAATGTACACTTTTTTGCCCAAAATTGCCAAATTTGGGCAAAAAGTGTACACTATACATAATAAAATATAGTAAATAATAAAAATAAAAAATCTAAACACTTTAAAAAGAAAATTTCATTAAATTACTGTTTCATTTTTATTTTATAAATAAGAAGTTAAATGTTGAAACTTTTCAATGTAATTCTTTGATAAATTAATATAAAAAATGTAATTTTTCATTGAAAAACAAAACACTAAATTTTTGTAAATTATATGATCTTTATATCTTACCTTGACCAAAAAACTGCCAATATCCAAACTAGACAAAATTTCAACAACTATTCGAACACATTCTGCATCAGGAAGCATTAAATCATACTGACCAGCAATATCAAAATCCTATAAAATGAAAGATTATTTTAAAATAATAATATTAATAACTAATAAAAGAAATAAAGTGTTTCATTTTATTATATAATCATATAAAACAATTCATTTCTTATGATATAAGTGCTTATCCAAATAAATGAAAAGATTCAGTAATAAAAAATTAATTGAAGATTAATAAAGGAAAATTAAATTTTTAATTTTCGCAACATTGTATAAATAACTCAAAAATGAAAATGTGTAGTATGCACAAGAAAATGACAGCTGTGAGATATCTGTAATTTGTATGATTTATATATGACAATTTTATGCTGGTTTACTCTTTTTCAGATCATCATGATATTATATTTACCAAACATGAATAATGATCATAGATGAAAATTGAAATTGAAGTTACTTGAAAATATTGTTGTTGACAAGACTTCATGAGATATGCAAAGAAAATCTATTCCACATTTAAAATGAGAGTGATAGTTTTCAAAGCCATGAATATGTGGCAATATTTCTTGTTTCAGACATCTCTGTGTTCACACATCACACAAGGACTTGCTACAGTACACTTTTAATATACAAATGGTAGACTCTTAGGATTTTGTCTTTGATAACAATATTGTTCATAAAACTAAAGTGAAAATTTTAAAGAACACCTATGTATGTAGTAAAAAATCACAAACTAGATAGTCAAACTTATTCATCTCATAAAGATTCAGAAATGCCATTACTATGCAATTTAAACAGTATAACTAAGAATATGATATATTCAAATTCAGAATTACATTGGAAAAATAATGATGTTCTTAGGAAATGAAATTAATGCAACAATCTCAAAGTGACAATATTCAATATCTCAAGAAGTATGACAAAAGCCAAGGAAAAAAAAATCAAAATTACACTGATTGCAATATTTGATTGGAATTCATCAATATCTTATCTCATTCCATAATTCAAAATACAATATTCTCTCTATATTATAAGCAATTCTTGAAAAAACATCTCAGATTAGCAATAAAACAAAAATATCTTCATTTACATATCAATAAGCCAATCACTTGCAAGAAAACACAAGTTGTAAGGACTTCATGCATCATTAACATAAGCAATATCATCATATCTATTTTCCTGATAACAGTTCTTGCAAATTTGATTTGTTTATCNCGTTCTCTTAAATTTGAACATCGACCGTCAAAAATAGAACAATTTCAATTACATCACGTGACGGATTAAGCGAATGGAACGAGTCAAGTTCGGAATCATTAAAACTTTTTGAAATCGATATTCGATCCAGCTGTTATCCTGATGAAGAACCCAGAAGGGGTTAGGAAAACGTTTGATTTTTGAAAGAAAAAGTGACACACATCGGTTAAAGGTTCCGTAAGTCAGATTTATTGTATTATAAACTGAATAACTCTAAGAAATCCCAAGCATACTAATATGTATGTTTGGAATGCTTTATTTTGATAAAGAAGTAAACAATAATTTTTATATAAATATAGTTTCACTTAAAAACTGTATAAATAAAAGTAAAAATTCAAAACTATGTCTATTTTTCAACAAGTTCACTATTTGGGATCACAACAGTATTGAATCTTTCTTGATATACTATTCAGTTGATGGAATAATTCTGATAAGACTTCACAAAATTCAATCTATTAGATATAATTAACCAGAATTTAATTACTAAAAATTGAAGTTCTGTCATTCATCAATCTGGCCCATAAGCAAAGATATCTTCAAAATTGAAAATCAAATAAACAAGAAAATTCTTTGAAATTTTTAGCTTTTATTCACAATGTTGTTATAACTAAATTTCAAAAACTACAAATATCTATTATATGTTTTGCTTTGAAAATATGATTTTATTTGATTATCATAACATATCAGTGTCTTTTATTTTATCAAAGAAAATTACATAAATATCAGATAATGGAAAATTAATTGAAGGAAATATATTACTTCAAAATATAGAAAACTAATTACATTATATAATTTCAATAGTTATATATTTTATTTTCCTTAGTCAACTTTAACATTATGTAAATATTTCTTAATTTAGCCAGTATTAAGAGTTTATTTTATGCTTATCATGGATTTGGCTAGTCTCACAACAGGACAACCAGATGGTAAAGGATGAAGACATGTTTCATGAAAATCTTGAGGAATCATCCCAACCCAGATTTAAACCCAAGTTTCCAAAAATGACAGACTAACATTTTTACTGCTTTGACCATATGGCTGTTATACAATATTACTTAAAACTGAAATAAAAGTATATTTAGGAAAGCAGAAAAATATTATGTTTAATTATGTTATAAATTAATAATCATGAATTATTTTTTTTTATTTTATTATTTTTTTTTTTTTGAAATATGATTGGATGCAATTTACGAATNATTTGGGATCACAACAGTATTGAATCTTTCTTGATATACTATTCAGTTGATGGAATATTTCTGATAAGACTTCACAAAATTCAATCTATTAGATATAATTAACCAGAATTTAATTACTAAAAATTGAAATTCTGTCATTCATCAATCTGGCCCATAAGCAAAGATATCTTCAAAATTGAAAATCAAATAAACAAGAAAATTCTTTGAAATTTTTAGCTTTTATTCACAATGTTGTTATAACTAAATTTCAAAAACTACAAATATCTATTATATGTTTTGCTTTGGAAATATGATTTTATTTGATTATCATAACATATCAGTGTCTTTTATTTTATCAAAGAAAATTACATAAATATCAGATAATGAAAAATTAATTGAAGGAAATATATTACTTCAAAATATAGAAAACTAATTACATTATATAATTTCAATAGTTATATATTTTATTTTCCTTAGTCAACTTTAACATTATGTAAATATTTCTTAATTCAGCCAGTATTAAGAGTTTATTTTATGCTTATCATGGATTTGGCTAGTCCCACAACAGGACAACCAGATGGTAAAGGATGAAGACATGTTTCATGAAAATCTTGAGGAATCATCCCAACCCAGATTTAAATCCAAGTTTCCAAAAATGACAGACTAACATTTTTACTGCTTTGACTATATGGCTGTCATACAATATTACTTAAAACTGAAATAAAAGTATATTTAGGAAAGCAGAAAAATATTATGTTTAATTATGTTATAAATTAATAATCATGAATTATATAAATATTCAGTTCTGAAAAGTTGCTTTAAAAAAGACAAATTGCATATAGAGAAATACAATATAGCAAATTACTATTAGTTATTAATGCAATATAAATTGTAAATAATGTATAAAAACCAACACAAAAAAGCAAAATAACAAACAATAATGAATTATTTTGATAAATATAAAATAACCAGTTACTTACACATTGATAAAATTCTCGATATCTTCCTTTAGTCATGTATGGTTTATCTCTTCTATACACTTTTCCAATATGATAGCGTTTAAAATTTGTAATTTTATTCATAGCAAGAAATCGTGCAAAAGGAACAGTTAGATCATAACGTAATGATAAAATTTCACCACCCTGATCAGCAAGATCATAAATTAATTTGCTATCTTCACCATATTTTTCTGTTAAAGTCTCCTAAAAAAATTTGAAAAATTTTCAATGATAGAAAAATAAAAATATAAAAATAGACAAACAAAAAAAAAATTGATTTTGCTGTTTTTGATTTCAACAATAATTCTTAAAAATTTTTAGTGATTAAAATTTTAAAACAGTTTAAATTTTTACTTTTAACTTTAAATATAAATTTATGAATCACATTCTTTATATTTCTATGAGTGTTGTCACAAACAAAACTATTTCCCATTTCCTGGAATACTGAAGGAATGAGCGTGATTCCTATCACTTACAACTGATCTAATCAGTTCAGAAAAATTATGATCATCAATAAGATAACTAATATCTGTATCTCTCTGAAAAGTTAGTTTTGTTCACAATATTTTTCACAACTGATTATGAGACATTAGCTAATTCTAATGAATTAAGTCAGCTTTGTGAACAAATTTATTGAATTTTTCTTCTTAGTATTTAAAATCTAAAATATAATAAGATTTAAGTTATTAAATAAAATTATGATTAAATGTGAATTGTGTAAGTGAATTAAGTATCTGGGATCCCACTTGCCACTAGTCAAATTGTTTTTTTGAATAAAACTATTCATTTGATTAACAAAATTGTACAAACATTCACCAGATCATGAAAGGACCTCCAATGGATTTTCATCAAGCTTTTATCAATGTTTTCTGGAGCCAATTCAAATATCTGCCTGCCAGTAAAGCTATACATAGCCTTGAATTGGCACCAGAAATTGAACTATTCATCACAAACCTTCTCCATTGCTGGAAGAATGATTAGGTTGCAACTAGTATGTACTGAGTTTTAGGTTATTTTTGTATTTTATTGTAAAGACTTACAGCTGAAATTTTTTATTCAATTTTAATTTTTAACACAAAGACAGTCTTTTTCTATTTTTTCCATGAGTTCAGTCAGATCCACAATAAGAGAGACAGATTGTGAAAAACATAATATATCCACTATATAATAAATCATCTATAAAAATTTGAGTCAACCAGAACTTAAATCTAGTATCCTTCAGAAGAGTAGCTAGGCTGATGTATTCACTGACAACTCAGATACATATGTCTATATCATAAACTTAAAACTTATAACATGACCCTCATGTCCTTCAGTCTGATCTACTTCATTTATCTTCCCTTTTAGAAAAAGCTAACCTAAAAATTAATTTACAAAAAACTGTAATCATATGTTTTTCACTCATTCATAATCCTCAGTTGCCCACATTCAATATTTACAATAATCCCATAAAATATTTTATTTCTTATAATGACCTTAGGGTCATTTTTGATCCTAAACTTACTTTCAAAGGACATGTTGATAAAATTATTAAATCTCTAGCTATTCACCTTGGAATTCTTTGGTGTTTTTGCAAAACTATTTCCTCAAAAACAGTTATACATTTCATTTATTTTGCCAATATTCAGTCTTTACTTGATTATTGTCTGCCAATATTGGCTATGGCTGCCTCTTCCCAATTACAAAAAATATTAAAAGAGTTAGATAAAATGTTTCTTATTCTAAATAAACTCTACTCTTCCTTTAACCTCCTAATGTTAAGCTTGCTAGGTCTAGATTGGGAATTCCCAGTTTTACTTCATGTATCAAATACTTAGACCATTTATTTTTATACAAATATTTCTATGGTTCCATTTGTTCTGATTGGCTGTGTCTAAGAGTTCTGCCATGAGTTACTCATAACCAAACTTGTTTTTTTACCCCATCTTTTAGGCTTTCCATTTCTTTCAGATCATTTTTCTATCAGTCTGTTCAGAATATGTGCTGTGTGAAACAATCTCTACATGAAGATTTTCTACATTTTAAACACAGTTGTAAACAGAAACAGTTACTTTATAATATATAATCATTTGTTTTCATTTATGTATAATTTTTATCATATATATTAATTGTTAGTCTTTTCTATCTGTATTTTAATCTTTTGTTACAGGTGCTATTTTGGGGGGAGGATATCAATTATCTTGTGACATTTCCTTTTGTTAATGCAATATATAAACAATAAATAAATAAACTTTTAATGAAAGGATTTTCAGGTAGAATACAGGGTAATCATAATTAAAGGGTATGTGTTCAGAGTTCTCTACAGAAAGAACTATTAGGCAAATCTCAACCAAATTTTATATACATACTGTTTTAAGTATGCAGTTTCAATTTTTATGAAAAATTTAGCACTGATGTCCCTTTAATATGTATATTATGCACAACATTTTCTAATGAATTTCCAATATAAAAGGATTTGTAAAATGTTCATAATTCTTTGAAGTATGAATGATCATGCTGCTCACTTTGGCTGTTCATGTGTCAATTCCACATACCACATCTATAATTGAAATAAAATTATTGCACTTTGTTTTTTTAAATCCCAAAATTTACAAGAAAATGTACATAATACAGTCCTGGAAAAAAGTTTGAAACCACCTGGGTTTTTAAACTTCCCATTAAAATTAACTGATCTTCTGTAAATATGTTGTTGTTTAGGTATTAAAATAATCATAAACTAAATATGAAGTAAAAATTTATTTTCATATTTTCATCCCAAGCAGTCACAATTGCCTTTTCAAGATCAGAAACATAATTAAATTGATTTCCATTGGCATAAACCACCAATCACCCCAAAGGTTTTCTATTGGGTTTAAATCCTGGCTACATGGTGGCCATGGCAAAACACATATTATTCTCAGACAACCATGTCATTGTTGAGGCAGCATTATGAATAGGAGCATTATCCTATTGGAAAATAAAATGTCTGTCCATTGTTTCATCTCTTAATAGTAGATCATTTCCCAACACATCTTGATAGTCAACTGCCTTTGAACAAGATGAAATGAAAGCAATAGCTGATTTTAACTAACGAGTGAAAGCTGCCCATACCAACACAGATCCTCCACCTTGTACATGATGGGATAAAAGATGAACTTAGTGACGTCATATAATGCCAATAGTATTGCACACTATTCGGGCCAAGATGGCCCTGATACTGTACAATACTATTGGCATATACTATGGCATTATCTAGGTTAAATTTCTTCTCATCACTAAAAGCTATGTGATTTTATAAATCTGAATGGCCAACATAAATACAATGCAAAGTCCAGCTGCCTTTCCATATGCAAAATTGTCAATTTTGACAGTGATTGCATTTTAATGTATGCATGATTTGCAGACTTTTGCAGAATATATCTCATTATTCATTTCAGAATATATCTCATTATTTTTCAGAATAATGAGATATATTCTGCAAAAGTCTGCAAAAGTCTGCATTCCTAAAATCTGCTTCTCAAGTTGTATCATTAGAAAAAGAGAGAAGTTCAGATAAAAATTATACAGTCGACCCCCCTATAACACGATAGATACGTTTCGATTTTTATGAATCCATTTTCTACGAGTCCAGCCAATCACAGCCCAACACATATGCAGTTTACGGACTACGGCTGTTTGAAAGGATTCTTCCATAAAATTAATCGATTCTAGACTAATTTGACTCAACATTTCCAAAATACGTATAATTTTTTGGGAATAATCCATATAAACTATGCTATAAACAAAAAATTGTAGGATTACTTATCAAGCATGCACCGTTCGACTATGCCATTGCTTAAGCTTGTTTTCATCGTGGAGCTTGTCATCAAATGGCGCTCGCGTGCTTCCTCATAAATTATTTGTTTTGCAAAAAATTCGCTGAACTTTGGAGACATCATTAATATAAATATAATTTTTATGGACGTTAANCATGATGGGATAAAAGATGAACTTAGTGACGTCATATAATGCCAATAGTATTGCACACTATTCGGGCCAAGATGGCCCTGATACTGTACAATACTATTGGCATATACTATGGCATTATCTAGGTTAAATTTCTTCTCATCACTAAAAGCTATGTGATTTTATAAATCTGAATGGCCAACATAAATACAATGCAAAGTCCAGCTGCCTTTCCATATGCAAAATTGTCAATTTTGACAGTGATTGCATTTTAATGTATGCATGATTTGCAGACTTTTGCAGAATATATCTCATTATTCATTTCAGAATATATCTCATTATTTTTCAGAATAATGAGATATATTCTGCAAAAGTCTGCAAAAGTCTGCATTCCTAAAATCTGCTTCTCAAGTTGTATCATTAGAAAAAGAGAGAAGTTCAGATAAAAATTATACAGTCGACCCCCCTATAACACGATAGATACGTTTCGATTTTTATGAATCCATTTTCTACGAGTCCAGCCAATCACAGCCCAACACATATGCAGTTTACGGACTACGGCTGTTTGAAAGGATTCTTCCATAAAATTAATCGATTCTAGACTAATTTGACTCAACATTTCCAAAATACGTATAATTTTTTGGGAATAATCCATATAAACTATGCTATAAACAAAAAATTGTAGGATTACTTATCAAGCATGCACCGTTCGACTATGCCATTGCTTAAGCTTGTTTTCATCGTGGAGCTTGTCATCAAATGGCGCTCGCGTGCTTCCTCATAAATTATTTGTTTTGCAAAAAATTCGCTGAACTTTGGAGACATCATTAATATAAATATAATTTTAAACTTTTTAAAATAATAATCATGGCTATTGTATCGTTAAAAATTATTTTTTTATTTTGTACAAACAAAATAAATATATTGAAAAATATAAAAACAAAAAAAAAAATATACTTTAGAAGTTGATCTACTATCAAAAATGCTCGATTCAGCACGATACACAGTCCTCAGAAAAACACCACACAAAAGTGCCAGTGCTGCCAGCTAAAACACACACACCAACGAAAAAAAAATATTGGAGTAGCCCAAGATATAGCCAAAGATTGCAGCACCATAGCACTAGTGAAAATTTAAATTTGCTGACTGGAATGCTTTTGGATAACCAACTTTCGGATAAACGACACTTACTGTAGATAGTTAATGGGCATGTTTCCTAACAAAATGGCTTTAATACAACTAGGTAAGCAAACAAATGACATAATCTGTTTCATGAAATGATCCATGTCATTGACTTGTATATACAGCTGTATTAAAGTAGTTTTATCAGGCAATGTGCTCAATGTTTCAGCATCTTTAATATTTTTCTAGGTAATTTCCAGATAAACTAGTTCTATATAAATTACTATTCAATAAGCTACCAACAA
>NW_019387681.1:0-9564 GCF_000671375.1 Centruroides sculpturatus | reverse complement strand
CAGTCATTTTCTGAGCTCTTTATCTTTCAAGAGTAAAGGGCTGACTAACCCGAAAAGACTCATCGTGACACCCAGTCAGATAATCTTGACTCAACATCCATTGGAATGGATAAAAAGAGTATAAAAGAGGAATACGCGCCTAAATCCGGGCATATCATCACGCATCATAAGATAGCCTCTTATTTTAAATTTGTTTGCCATACTCTCGGGGATTGGAACTTTCTCCCACCAAATAAAATTGGAAAAAGTCAAATTACTTCAGAGGTAATATAATATCGTTTATTATATTAGATTAATTAAATTTCTCTCTTATTAGATTAATTAAATTATCAACAACCGTGAGACNAGTTTAAGCCCTATTATTTCCTATGTAGATCCGCTAATGTTTTTTAAATTTCGAAACATATTTTATAAAGCCTACAAGACAAGTCTAAGTACTATTTTACACATATAAAACAATCTAATGATTGAAATTTGCAGCCCACCATTGTGCTGTCATAATAAATAATCGTTTGTTATATATGGTATTATAGAAACAAATAAGCGAGATCATTCTGCACATATTTGTGTCTCTGTGTTAAAAATATCAGCATTTTCATTTATTCCCTTAGGACAGGATTGACAAATGAACTATGAAAGCTATTGCTTGGAACCTCTTGTTCCCAGAAGCCTGAAAAATTTCTGCAAAAAAGTAAATCGAAGTCAAATTCTGTAATAACAAATTACAAATATTGCAAAGAGAGAGAAAGATAAAAAAGAGACAATAGAATACCAGAATCTTAATCTTAATCCTCGCGATTAATTAAAATTAAGAGAACTAAATTCTACAGAAAATAAAGAAAATCATTGTAATGTGAGATTCTGAATATTTTGAGCTAAAATATTCTAAAAATTACATAGAAAATTATTTAAAAATTAAATACAATATTTCGATAAATTTTTATCAAAGTTAAAAATCAAAGAGAACATGGAACAATTGTATCCTCTGTTGACAGTCATTTTCTGAGCTCTTTATCTTTCAAGAGTAAAGGGCTGACTAACCCGAAAAGACTCATCGTGACACCCAGTCAGATAATCTTGACTCAACATCCATTGGAATGGATAAAAAGAGTATAAAAGAGGAATACGCGCCTAAATCCGGGCATATCATCACGCATCATAAGATAGCCTCTTATTTTAAATTTGTTTGCCATACTCTCGGGGATTGGAACTTTCTCCCACCAAATAAAATTGGAAAAAGTCAAATTACTTCAGAGGTAATATAATATCGTTTATTATATTAGATTAATTAAATTTCTCTCTTATTAGATTAATTAAATTATCAACAACCGTGAGACGTGTTTTCAAACTATACATTTTGGGTTTTCGTTTCCACACTTATGTAGTAATTTTTTGTGTTTATTAAATTGTTTTCACTTTGAGCCCTGAGCGTTTGGATTATCATTGGACTCACAAGCCCTCACTATTATTCGCCTCACGGTTGTCGATAATTTAATTAATATAATTATATCAAGGGCTAGAAACAACTTTCGTAATAATTTCGTCTCTCTTATCTTTCATTTTTCAGATTATTATATTGCTCCAAGCTATTAACGCTCTCCAAGCTACATGGAATATTTAGTTATTCTGTTTGTAATCAATTTCCCTTTTTATTATTTAAATTTTTGTTGTTTTTTTTTCATAACCTTTATATAGAAGTTTACGCGTGATAGGGCGCGAAATCCTGACTGATGACGGTGATTTTACGATCGTCTTGTCTACACCTTTTAACCACATATTTAAAAAAGCTTATCCTTCGAGGTAGTGAGCGAAACTTAAATTCTGATACGGAGCGCGTTGCTGATCACTTCGGTAACGGCCCTGTATTCTCACATTAATATTAAAACCACGCGATACAGGAAGAAAGATTAGTAAATCGAAGTTTTTATAAGACAAGTCGAACAAAAAAGGAAATCTTCGTTAAATTACGAGGTACGTTCAATGCCTGACAAAAGACAGCGTCCAATTGTATTCACAAACAATCGTCTTTCTCCAGAACTGATCTGGTCCAATTTTACCCGGTAGCAAAAATAGACCAATTTGGTGCCGTAAAAAAGGCCCTCTTAGTGCTTTCTGGGCACGATGAGGGCATTTTTGTGCAAGCCTATTATGGGTTCAGGCAGGCATACAACGGGGCTACCAGGCAATGAGGGAAAAATCCGAACTTACATCACCCCGAAGAATTCCTGGTAATTTCTTCACCCGTCGGGACTGTCTCAGAGCGGTAGGCTGCCACTTTGACTACTCGGCCATCAGGCCGCTAATACATCGAACACGAGAAAGTTAGTTTCAATTGTTCTAAGGAAAAATTAAAAATACTGATGGCTGGAACAGCAAAAAATACTAATAACTGTATTTTCATTGATATTTTTGTTTAAAACTTCGGAGCTAGAGAAAGCTTTTCTATGTCAACCGTTTCAAGGCTGGATGACCAAGCGGTCAAGATGGCAGCCTGCTGCTCTGAGGCACCCGAGATCGAATCCAGACGTGTCAAAGAAATCCCAGGAATTTTTTGGGGGTGGTTTATTCCGGATATGTCGGGCCCCATTTTTCACCACCCTGTACCCCTATTGTGGGCTTATCCGAACCCATAATGGGCCTGCTATAAAAAACCCTCTTAGTGCCCACAGGGCGGAGAGAGTATTTTAAAAAAATGTCAATCATGTCTGCTTTGTTTTTCACAACTTCGTCGGTTTCTGCATTGACAGTGACGACTTCATTTGTGTAAACAATTGCAGACCTTAATTATATCAACTGAGGAAATACTGAAAATTACAAAGTAGACCCAATTACCACGTCACAGATATCCGAAGTAGTAAGAATTAATAGTTTTACGAAAAATAAGTCTAAATTTCAATCAACTTAAAATATTTGCTTATCGTATGTACTGTATATAATGCCCTGTAGATTTCTTATATTCTATCAGAAAATCTATATAATTGCTTTTTTTAAAAAAGAATTATACTCTTTATGACAGTTAATTAAATATTGAAAACAACACATTATTAACTTCAAAATTAATTGTTCTTTGTAGAAAATTTTTAAAATGAATAACCAGGATGCATTGACAGGAAAACCTTCAGGATCTCAAGCAATCTCTCGTGTGTTGAAAACACCAGAAGTTCTACTACACATATTTAAATATTTAAACGATCAGGACTTACAACAGTGTGGCCAAGTGTGTACTTTATGGAAAGACGTCACCGAAGAAGTCCTATATAAGAAAATAGCAATCTTTCGTAAAGTAATCATTTATTAAATTTTTGTATATTTAATTATTATTACATTTTCCACTCTATTTACTGTTAGCTTACTGAATTTTAATTATAGCAATAGAATTAATTATATGTGTAGTTTAAAAAAATTTAAATGCAATTCCAAGAAAATAGTACTAGACATTTGTTCCATATATTATATTAAAAGTTTATAAGAGTATCGATCATTGTACATATTTGAATAACAATCTGTAAAATGAGCGTTGAAAAATGCACACATATTTAATAATGTAGGTGATTTAGACTTCAATTTAAAATGTTTATTTATACATAAATACATTGACCACTCGATATAGAAAATAACGTTGTTCATATTTGCCAGTAATCATGCTTACAATTAATTCCAATGGTAAATTTTCATCCAAAGTAAGTTGTATATTACATAACTAACAGTTTTTCATTCTCGAAAAAGCTAAATTTTTTAAATATATTTCAACGCATATGCCGCTAAGACTATTTTAAACTGTTTCATAAAATTTAAGTACGTTCGCACGCCTCAATCAAGTGTTAAATTAAGCTTTACACTTATTAAATTTGTAAAGCTTCATTTTTAAAATCGGTTAAATAATTATCCATAATTCTTACCAACACATCAGACACAGTTATATGATCTTGATAACCATAACTTTTTAACAATGCTAACAATTAATTATTCCATGTCAATTTTACACCAATAGAAATCACTTTAAAAGTCACTTTATTTTGAAAAAATGTGTATGGGTTTCACCAGACTGCAGAAAGGATCCATAACCCACAAGCAGACAGAATAGAAAGTAACAGCTCACATTTAATATTAACAAATTTCTTTGTTAAAACTGCTGTATTGTCTTATTTCTATTTTAAAAATTCAACAATTTGAACAATAAACATACTCTTGGTGTGACAAAATATCTACATGTAAAACACTTTTGTCTAATTTATTTGTCATTTTTTAACAGAAAATACCAATTTCGATTTTGAACACATTAGTGGACAATCCTGAAATACTACGTTCTTTCGTCGAATATAGTAATAACTTTCAGTACTTATGGTTTCATTTGGAACCATTTAATATTTGCCATTGGGTGAAACCATATTGTCCCAGACTCTTCCGTACACTGACAGAAACTGAATTATACCATTCACTTGACTTCGTAGAAGGACATAAGAATGAGGACAGTAAGTACTTGCATTTTTCACAACTATCGCTTTTATGACGACCAATATTCATGTTTAACCATTTATTCAATTATAGGAGAAAACGTCCAACTACCAACAGGAGAAGAAATCGAAATGAATATTGCAATGTTTCCATCAATTCCAGGCTTTAATATTCGTCATTTTTCATTTACTTTCGAAGAAAGCCGTAGAATTCATCAAGAGAAAATGTCATACGTTTCGGAGCTACTCGAGATACCAGAAGAGAAACTGAAGTGTGTCATCGGAATTACAGATTATGGAATCGATTTCCATGACGACGGAAATGGTGCATACATTGGTTACTCGCTTGAAAAGATTATAGAAAGGGGCATTGCTTTCTATGGTGAGAGAGTTCAGGCAGTTTCTGTACGTATCAAAAGCGGTAAAAATAGTGTCAAAGAAAAGTTTGAGAAACTAAAACGTTTTAAACCGAAAATAGTGCAGAAGAGATGTTTCGCTTTCATTTTCTTTTGGTATAAATGGAAGAAAAGAATAAATGCAATAATGGAAATTTTCAAAGCAGAATTTCCTTTAGTTACCTTTGTTGTTTATCCGGTTTATCCTGACTTTGAAGTGTTAAGTCCACCCGAAAATTACAATTTCGATTGTGAGGAACATTCAATAGTTTTAAAATGTGTACGTATATTTTTTATATGGTACGAATAAAAACGTAGTGATAAAACGCAATATTATTCGTCTCGAAGGAAATTAAATTATGTTGCAACACGTACATTCTTTTCTATTGAACGAAATTATATTTTAACATTTGTTGAATATTGTATTAAATGGTTTGCGATGGGGTAAACAGTCTTAAATTTTGAGCAATTATGTCTATGTCGTTGTAAAGAGCAACATTTGTGCAAATTTACTTTGAAAGTAATAAATACGGACGTATAAATTGCTAGTTAAATGATATAAATTTAAGAAGTGTAGTTATTTCTATAATCTTATGAAATTGTAATGTTAAAATTGGCCTCTATTCATAGTCTTATTTTTTTACTTATTTTTCGGTTAACCGATTATGTACGAAAATAAATTTTCACATGAAGCCACATTAAAATGCAGGGATAACATATGTACCGCGCGCTCCTAATGGAGGAAGTTTTATTAGCGCGACTAATTAAGGGGGTAGATCCGAGTTACGGTTCTGAAAGAACGCTTATTCGTTGATTTCGACTCAGTGATGATAAAATGACCAACTAGAGCATAAAAGGCGTAAAAACAAAATTTTCAAAATTATTTAACGGCAAAAAGGTCTTCCATAGACTAAGCATTGAAAGTTTGAAAGGTGGAATTTCTTGATAATATTTTTAGCTAAATGGTTTTGAAAACATGTTTGTTCGTCTAAATACTGTCAAACAACTTTTCGTTAGAAAATTAAAAGTGAAAAAAAAACGATTAAAACACGCGATTTTATAGCGATTGTTTACATAATTCGAAGTGGTGGCCTGCGGGAGCGTGGCATTACGCGGGAACTTTTTCGGCAATTGTTTTTACACGTGAATGTAATAACAAACAAATATATTAACTAATTACAGTGTAAAAGAAGTTTACTATTGATGTTATTTGTTAATAATCCGTATTTTTACCTCTAGTTGCTGTAAAATTTTACAGGGTGTATTTTTGGAAATACTGAAATATTTCTGGACCATAGTTTTGTACAAATAATTTATTGATTGTGGCACTTAAAACACACATACAGGAAAGCGATTCGGAGCTTAGATAGCAACAGATTCGTTTACAGTTTGTAAAATACACTTTTGAATTTGACGATTTTTTTTTTGAAAAATTCCTAAAAACGTAAGTCTTTTTGTTTTCGTTAGTAATAAATAAAAACGATAAATTTCGAGTAGTTTTGTTGATTAGTACATCAAAAACACAATCCCCCCCCACACACACACACACACAAATCTTTTAATATCGTAACCAACCTTACATAACTGGTTCTGCAGTAAGCACAGCCAGTTTACATATGTTTTAGATATTGCAAATGTTATAGTTACATAAACAATTAATAATAGCAATATATAATTCAATTTTTTCAGAAAATAGAAAAAAAAGAAAGAAAGAAAGAAAGAAAAAGATTAAGGCTGTCAGGAACTAAATGTTTACACTCAAAGTTCGAAACATTTATCTTGCATCGTGAACAGTTCTTGCTCTAGAAAATTCTATACTAGAAGATTTCTTCGCGTATTCCTAGTAATTTAAACAGTTAATTCATACAGCATCATGCTAAAAGTCTGAGTGATGCTTAGAAGAAACACTTAAACATTCAGTTCACATTTAAGTTACAGTTGTAACCTTAAATATAGAACGATTGAAATTTGAACAAGGAAAATTTGATTTAGAGAGAAGAGAGAGTGAAGCAAGACTGATGCAGGTTGGCGAGGTAAGAAGATTGTTATTAGAATTACTTATGAAAAGTTTGAAAATAAAATTTAATAAAAATGTTTATTAAAACTGAATAAAATTTTTTGAAAAATTGAAAAAATTCTTTATTTTTTATTATTTATTAATTACATTCTACGTATTTGTCCAATTTCGAAGGTTAACAATTTAAATAGTCTGCTGTTGCACTACCGTATAAGCAAGTGTGACAGTTTGTAAGTAGTGCACCAACAATATAAAGTTTCCAAACACGCTGAAAAAACAATTTGAAATTTTTTTTAAGTTTAGAGAAGCAAATATTTGAATTATTTTCCGAAATACCTATTCCACACACTTTCTTACTGAACTGATCCTGGAATTAAATACTTGTTGCTCGCGTGTTAAGCTAACACCTCGAAATGGTGGAATGAGGTGTCGACGCAAAGAATAACCAAAATCTCCATATAAAACAAATTGGGTCCCTATCTCAAAACAAAAAACCGCAGCCAACTGCTCTAACAAATTAGATTCTCTTAACATTCTACTGTTACGACGTCTTCCTTCTAATGGTCTAAATAAATTAGCAATCATACCGTCGGCTGTAACCACTGATTGAAATTTCAAACAATGCGTACGTCTATGGCCACTGAATACCATCGACTTACGCTACCCTGACTTACGCGAACCCGGAGTTAAGCGATTTTCAAATCTCGTCGATTCGACTTTTGTTCGAGCGCCACGCAACTCTTGATCACTCACTCCCCCCACACTATTGTTCAGGTTACATGTTCGGACGTGTCACGCGAAATCGACACATAGCTACAATTTATTTTGTGTTATTTATTTCTGTGTTTGTTATTTCTACAGAGACTCTATATGTGGTGATTTCTTGTAACCGTGAACGAATTAAAAGACGAGATAAGATTAACGAAAACATTTATTAGCTTACATACATCCGACTTACCCGAATTCGACTATACCCCGACTTACGCGAATTCGACTTACGCAATTATCGCTCGGTCCCACCTATCGCGTAAGTTCGAGGTATTACTGTATAAGTCAAGACAAAATATGAAAAGGTTATAAGCAGGAGGCCCCAATTAAGTGTACTTGTACGTCCGATACAAATGGGATGCTATGTTATTTCAATTTAAATAGTTTTTTTTCAGAAGAAGTTAGATAATGACCGGCAGAACTATTAAAAATATGTTAATTGTCCAATATAAACTTTATCAATCAATCATAACATTAGAAGACATTATACTGATTATAATCAGATGCGGATTCAGGTTTTTCGGTGCTTACGGTTTATTGAAATGCAACAGAGCCGAATTTTTGTTAGATTATTCTTCTTTAAATTGGAGTTTATAATTTATTTATATATCGTTATTATATTATTAATATTAAGTATTTTTTACTATACTATAAGTATTCGTTGTTAATGAAAAGTATTAAAATTTTATAAAAATAAATCAATTTTTGTGGGTCCTTGACATATGGAATTCAATGGTTTAAACCCTATTATTCCCTACGTTATCCGCTTTTGATTACAATGTCTTTAAATTTCGAAATATATTTTTTTAAAGACAACAAGACAAGTCTAAATACTATTTTACATATATAGGACAATCTAAAGATGATTGAAATTTGCACCTGGCATTGTGCTGTCACAATAAGTAATCGTTTGTTATACGTGGTATTATATCTGGTATTATCGAAACAAGTAAGCGAGATCATTCTGGACATATTTGTATCCCTGTGGTAAAAACATCAGCGTTTTCATCTATTCCAACAAGAACGGATTTACAAATGAGCAATGAAAGCTGTTGTCGGAGCCTCTTGTTCACAGAAGCCTGAAAAATATCTACAAAAAACTAAATCAAAGTCAAATTTTGTAATAACAAATTATAAATATTGCAGGGAGAGAGAAAAATAAAAAAGAGAATATAGAGACCAGCCGAGACTTAATACAGTAGGGCGTCGTTTATCCGAAAGTCGGTTATGCGAAACGTCGTTTATCCGAAAAAATTCGTCAGAAAATTTAAATTTTTGCTAGCGCTGTGGCGCTGAAATCTTTGGCTATATCTTGGGCTACTCCAATATTTTTTTTGATAATGTGTGTTTTAGCTGGCAGCACTGGCACTTTTGTCTGGTGTTTTTCTGAGGACTGTGTGTTGTGAGGAATGGAACAAGACTTTGATATTAGGTTAACTTCTAAAGTATAATTTTTTTGTTTTTATATTTTTAAATATATTTATTTTGTTCATAAAAAATAAAGAAATAATTTTTAACAATACAACAGCCACGATTATTATTTTAAAAAGTTTACATTAGTCTTAATGTCGAAAAAATTCAACGCAAAGCGACACGCAACGGAGAAAAATTTCAGCATGGGATATCTTTTCGTACATAACCGGTTATCCGAAAAATAAGTTATCCGATCAATCCCCAGTCCCCAATTGATTCGGATAAACGACGCTCTACAGCATGTAGAAACTGGAAAGTGAAAATATTCACAAATTCCAGCAGATCACGAGTCCCTGGGCTGGAATGAAAAACATTCTTTTAACCAAAATTTCAAACAAAAACGAATCTTGATCTTCGCGATTAATTAAAATTAAGAAAACGAAATTCTACAAAAAAATAAAAAAAAATTATTGGGGTAATATGAAATTCTGAATATTACGAGCTAAAATATTCTAAA
>NW_019387680.1:0-9595 GCF_000671375.1 Centruroides sculpturatus | reverse complement strand
TTGTTATAATTAATAAGCATTAAATTAAAGATTGAAGATTCATTATAAATTTACATCTGGGGCCAAGAAGGGTTGTAAATTTATACAAAGTGTGATCAATAATTTCCATGAATTATTATTTTTTAAATAAATGAAGATACTTGTAATTTAAGATGGGTGTCCTTCAACAGTCTCCTTGAGATATAATACATGTTTTCCAATTTTTGTAGAATTCTGATTTTGTAATGGCCTTCAGAGTCCTTGTCTCATTTTCTTGGATGACTTCCGTGTCTTACAAAGTTTTCTCCCTTCAACACTACTTTAAGTTTTAGGGAAAGGAAAGTCAGACGGAGCCAAATCTGGCAAATACGGAGGATATTTGACTAATGGGACATTGTTTTTGGCCAAATACTGGCACGTAGAGGTTGCCTTGTGACGTGTCACATTGAAATTAACTCAAGATAATAAACTGACACATATTTCCAACAGTAAAAAAACAGTTAAATATGTGAAAGGTTAGTTCTAAATATAATGTCATTTGAAATTTGTGGCATAAAAGAACATATTTAAAAACAAAAAGTAAACTTAATCAATTGTCTACAGTTATATCCTTACAAATGAAATATTAATCTTTTGATGTTAAATTTTAACAGCAAACACAAATATATAGGTTTTTAAAAATGCATCCAGCATTTATATAAGCGTTTCCCAAATTTTTCAGACTATTTCCATACATTTATTTTTTTCAAAATGAATTTTCGTCTCCCTTGTCCAACAACACCTCTACACCCCTTGCCTTCTATTACCGTCAAGGGGGCAGTAGCAATAAAAAACCATAATAAACATCATAAAATGACATTCAGTTTAATCTGGAATAAAATTAATTTTAGATTGTAAAATAAATATTTATTATCGATATTTATTACAATTAAGTTTACATTTCTGTATTTTTTTTTTTCTTTTTCAGCAATGAAACAAAACAGGATGGACTTCTTGCAAGCAAATATTTTTTATTGGCAAATGCAATTTTTTCAATTGCGAGTCCACAACAAACCAATTTACGATGTATGCAGATAACTTTTTATATTAGCAATTAATAACCCATGTTGGTTAAATTATGGATTCCATTTCTCTTATTTGAAATGGATATTTAAATAATAATAAAAATAATAATAATACAATAATAATAATAATAATAATAATAATAATTCAAAAAAATGGATGTATTAAAGAAATATTTTTGTCCACGTTTATTGGATTACATAGTGATTGCGGGTGCTCGTCAACCCAGTAGGAACCATGTCGTACAGACTCCTGAGTTACTCAGAGTGTATCCATCTGAAGATCATAAAGACTTTCCTCTTCCACCTGATGTAATCTTCTTCTGTCAACCAGAAGGTTGCATCAGTATGGGTCCAAAAAGGATANGAAAGATCTCTCAGGAAAGGAGGAGTCGGAGGGAAATTGCGAGAATCCGATTTACCTTATTCTCAGGATAACAAAAGCTCTGATTCAGCCTTTAGCGAACAGGTTCCTAGACAATTATATTTAAATGATTCCGATCAAGACTCAAAGTCTCCATCTCCAAGAGCACATAAAAGACAAAAAGTCAAAAGTCATTCATTAACATCTTTATGCATAATTAGTCATCATCCTTTTTTTTCTACGTTTCGTGAATGTCTTTTCATCCTTAGAAAACTCATAGATGCATCCAATGAACGTACGTCGACAAGAAGAATAGGCGGCTCTCGTCAAAGCAGGTAACTGATGCCATTTAATTATACAGTAAGACCGATTTTTAATAAACAGATTTATTTACTTAAATTATTTAGAATATTTTTGACAGCCAGACAACTCTAAAATTCAGCTATAATTAAGTTACTTATAAAGTTGGCAGCTTAATTACTTACCTTTAGGCAAATTACATGGTCTGATTAATTTATAATTAACTTAATTCTAGCTTGAAAATAATCCATCTTCTACATGTCATTGTTTATTTAACTAAAGCATAATAATGCAAAAGATCTTGTACTCACTCGTTTACCTTTATTGTCTGGTACTTCTTAACCATTCGTAAAACAAATGTTTTCAGCCTCAGTTGAGGTCTGCATCAGGTTAAAAGAACAATTGGATTCGTCTAATCTAAGTTTAGATATAAGAGAGTTTATTTTGCTTTGCTAAATCAATTTTTATCAACTGATTTTATTATATATTACCTTGAAATTTAAAAAATGTTAGTTTGAAAATTATCTCATGAAATATTTAAAACCATTCTGAAGTACAGGTAACCCCCGTATAACACGGGAGTTACGTTCCAAAAAATTGCTGTGTTATGTGAATCCGTGTTATACGAAACAAAGAACTAGTGCGAAAAGGGAGGTTAGGTTCCAAAAATTAAAAAAAAACATGTTAAATCCTTATTTAAATCGGATTTATTATTCATTTTTTTCATAGGTAAAATACTTATTTATTATTTAAGTAAATATTTTACCTGAGGATTATTCATCCTATATGATGATCTCAGCATGAGCATCATCAACTGGTAACAGTTTGTGGGTGCGTTTGTTAATAGCGGTCGCTCTGCAACGTGAGTGCGCTGCCATTTGTAGGCATTTAGGAACGACGGTGAAAGAAAGATGGTGGCGCCCGCACTATCGATAGTATTGTGTGGAGGAATCTATAATTCTAAAATGAGCTTTTAGAGGCAAAAGAAGAGTCCCAATTGTATAATTTAACTATTAAATAGATTATTTGTTGAAAGAGCATTCAAAGTAGCCACGAAAACAATTAGAATGCTCGCGCGGAGGTATAAAAGAACGCACCCTTTATTACATTTTATGTTGTACGAGGGTTTTACTTAATTCCCGAACCGTGTTAGAGTGAACCCGTGCTATAAAAGCACCGTGTTATATGGGGGATGTTCCCAATTCTCAGTGTTAGAGTGAATCCGTGCTATAGAAGTACTGTGTTATATGGGGGTTTCCTGTATATTAATAGATAAATTCAACTATTTGGTTATTGGAAAGAGTTTACTTGAAAAATTTAAGTTCTTTACATAAGATTTATAAGATTACTTGTAATATACACATTATACAGGTTGTTCTCCTCAAGTGCATGTATTTTTGTGTATTAATTTTGGGAAAAGAAATGTGAGTATAGCACTGTAGACAATGGGAATAAAACATGAATCTGGAAAAATTAGTTACTGCATTAAATCAATACATTTTCACATATGCTCCCGATGTGGCATATACAATATCAGGTGCCGTATTCTGGTCACTGTTTCTCATCTCCGAGAGACAGTGTCTACGTCACAAGCTTGTCGCTGATTGGCTAATCATTTGTTTACATCTCGAGATCATCACATCTCTCCAAACATGATTCTGGACAACTTTTTCTCTCTGAGAGTCTCTTGTCTCCCAGAGACAAGCAGAGTTGTCTTTTGACTGGTCATTTGTCTGTTGCCTTGATTACATTATGTACAATATGGAAGATTGGAGAACAATCACATTACAGAACGCTCTCTATCTCAGGAAAGAATATTTCAAGAGAGATAATGCTTCTGATTTTTTTCCAGTGCCAACTCAGGAATGCAACTTACTCCATTTTTCTTTAATAATCCTACATCATTTACTGAACTATTGAATATGCTATTAATCTTATTTGTCTCTAAGTATTTTTCAAAATATTACCATCTAATTTCTCCTTAACTAAGTACGTACGCTTTTCTAACTTAGGTTATTAAAAAATCTGAAAATGTTGATTAATATGATGAAAAATGTTTGTTTTTATATTATGCTTTTGCTGATTTTTGCTGTTTTTAGTGTGTTTATCTTTACAGTACATAAGATATACAATTGATGATCGAAATTATAACTGTAATATATCAATTTAGTTATGCTATTATAAATTGATAAAAACATTTGCAAAATATTTACGTAGGGAATCTGTCTGGAGTGCGTTAACCGGAAAGATATCGGAAACAACTCCTGCAATAATTCTTCATGATATTCGTGAATTAGAAATGTGGATTCTCCGTTTGCTCAGCGCCCCTGTTCCAGTGCCTGGTAAAACAAGAGTCGAGGTTAGTTAGTTAATTATATTTAAATAAATAATTTAAATCAAACATTTTTATTGTATTTACTGTTACCGTAATAACAACTTTATTCTATTGATAACAATTTAAACTACGATTTAATTCACTAAACTTACTACTATATTTAAGTAGGCCTAATTAAAAGAATCTGAATATTTTACCATAATATTTTTAACAAAATCAATCTTTTCCTGAATAAGCTTAGGTTAAACTAAAATTTGTAATACAGTAGAATTCAGTCGGAATTCAGTCTTTTAATATCGTCGGAATTAATTATACACGATAAACCTTGCTTATTGTAATTAGAGTTTCAATTATTGGACTGCAGTTTGAAAAAATTGTAGACCTATAAATTCCCACTGGTGTCCGTATGTCTGTCTCTCCTTAATCTCGAGAACGATGTTAGATAAATTAAATTCGAGACCAGATATGGAAGTCTTACGAGGCCCCGATTAACTGTATGTGAACTTCTGATACAAATCAAAGTCACGTTATTTCAATTCAAAAATTTTCCCATGAAAGGAGTTAGTTAGACGATCGGCATAACTCCATTACTAATGGAAAAGTATGTCGTACAGGGGCAAGACACTACAATACTAATTTGAGGTGGAGAGCATACATTTTAAATGAAATAAATTAAAAAAATGATTAAAAAATTGCAGCACGGCACTGTGACGATGTCACAATAAATAATTGCTCGTAGTCAACATTAACTTTTAAGCTGTCTTTTAATGCTATCGTCCTCAATAACATACGTTTGTTATCAGTCTTAACTGAAGTTTGAAATACTTAATGTTATTTTAATTTGCTTATAGCACCAACAGTACAAATTACATGTTATTTCAGTTATATCTTGAATGAATTACTGTTAATTTATGATGATTATAAAATCTTATGCAATTTTTAATTATTTTAAACTTAGTTTTTTTACTATCGGTTAAATAAAGCAGAATTTTCACTAATTGTAGTCTGTTTAATGCTATCAATCGGTTCTCACCATCGGCATTGACGAGTCCCAGAAGTGATTACGTTAAGTGCGTTCGATTGTAAATAATAGATCTAGAATGTATTATTCGTCTACCAAATTAGCAAATGGCTAAATAATTTGGAAATCGACACGGTAATTCTCTAACATCGATAATTTATTAATACTGTACAATGCTGATTTTGTTAAGAAAAAATCTTAGCCTACTACCGTCATTTTGCGCATTATTTCGGATGTATTTCCTAAGTCTCGAAACACAAATGAAAATCCAATACTTTTAAGAGAAGTCTTATTTTATTTTATTATGCTAGATTTTACTTTACTGGCTGATTTTTGGCTATCGTGGTGATTTCTTGCTCATGTTATTCAATTTTGGTGGTTATAGATCAAGAGGTGGTAATGTAGAGAGATAATATGTCATATCTTGAGTGAGGTTGCACTTCTTAAAAATTTTACATTTACAATACTTTTAGAAATTCATCTCCTCCCTCAAAATTGCCTTCTTATAATAATTAATAATGCAAAAGTTATTTTTTAATACGTTAAGTGTCATCTGACATGCCAGCGATCGTACTAATTAGGGCCGTACAGAGCCATCCGACCGCCCGACGTCGCTATAACCAATGTAGTTTTACTCAAGGTTAAATTATCCTGGCTTTGTAAGATGTTGTTTTACATCCTAGTGGTGGCCTCTGCGCACATCCATAAAGTGGCTCCGACCGCCAGTGGTCGTATGGCTCTGAACGGCCCTAATACTACGGCTGCCGGCACGTCGTATGGTGTTAATAACATCTTATAACAGATGGTGCCACACAAAATTTTAACTTTCTGCTAACGAGTTTTAGCATTTCTTAAACGTAAGTATTTTTTGCTGGGAAAGTTACACACCTCATTGCTGGATTTTTTTATTTTGTTCCAGTACAGGAAGAAAATTTGTGTATATTCTAATTACCCCATTAATATTATTATTATATTCATTAGATAAAGGTTGTGAATTAATACCAAATTTTACATAGTTTGCAAATTTATACCACAATCCTTTGTGAATAATTTCTGTAATAATAATAAACAAGTAAATTATTATTGATTAAACAACAGAGACAGGTTTAATGTACTTAGTCTTTTATAATAATTTTCAGTCTACATTTGTGCATTCAAGGACCCAAAACATTTTGAATTTAATCCAGAAATTCAGTTTCTCTAGTTAACGTTTTGTGTTTTTTTAAATTATAAATATAAATATTTGTAAAAATATTTAAGGCATCCTTAAAATCTTTTTCACTTATCTAAATTGATTTTTAAGATGGTCAAATGACTGAGAAGGCTAAGGTGTCGGCCGTTTGCACTGGGGACCTACGATCACATTGGAGTGAGCAACGCCAGGAATTTTTCCCGGCTACATGTTATGCGCAGGGTCAAAAATTTCCATCCCGGATGTGTTGGGCCCCATTTCTTGCCCCACAATAAATATGATTAAAAATCTCTCTTGACACCTTAGGGTGGAAAAAAATAAAAATGAAAGACGGAAAACATCCTTTTTAAAGCTTCCTTAATTAAAACATTTTTAAGTTTTTTGTTTATTTTGAATCTTAAAGATGGTAAATGTTTTCTAAAAGTCTTAAACGTGTTAATGTATTTAGTACTTCCAAGGAATAAATTACCTCATCCTCAAAATTAATGGACCTTGTAGAAAAATGAAAAGAAAACAAGAATAGAAAAACAAATAAAACGATCAATTAGTATTTCATAGTTGGCTTTTGAATTACTGTAAGATATACTATTTAAAAATCTAAGATTTAAAATATTAAAGAGTCTCAGGGTGTCTATTGAGTGAGGTAGGTAAACATCAGGTGTCTTAAAAACTACCTGTTAAAGTCACGTAAAAAGTCGGTTCATTTTAAACCATTAGTATTCTCGACATTGTAAACGGTTGCAAACGAGCATGTCTTTTGTGATGACGTGTGCTGGACTCGAGATGAATCTTTGTGGCAATTCAACAAACACCAGAGATGGATGTGATCAGACTACATCTGTGCTGCATTTCTGAAAGGAAGTCAAGTGAGTTGTATAGGGAATAATGTAGAGGTGTGGTATAGTTTTGCCTTGAAGTTTAGTTTAATCCTTGCAGAGTGAGAGATGACAAAGAGAGAATAAAATGTTTGGGCCTCCAATTCAAATGAAACTTGGTGAGCATATAGCCATAAACAAACAGCTCCTTGTCTAAATGATAGGACCCACTTCTCAAGCATTTCTGAAAAACGGGCCTCTGAAACTTGAGTGTTTAGCTTGTGAGACTTTGGAAGTTTCGCGTTCCATTGGAGTGGCAGTAGCCAAGTGGAGAAAACACTAGGCACTGGAGGAATGTGATGTAAATTTAAAACTGCAATTTTACTTTTTTTTTGTGTATAATGTAATTATTTTATTATTTTACCATATTTTAGCATTATTATTGCTGTTGTTGTTCCTCTTGTTTCAAGTTTTCCTTAATATTAACAGAGTCACTGAAACCCTTAATTTATAATGCATGTTTATGCTTTATAGCACCCTTTATTAGATCTATAAGTTGCTACAATACTGTTTTCCATGGTTTTATGACAACTATCACTTTAGCTCATGTACAGTACATTTAATATCATTCTTTGCAAAGATTAATATAGTCTAGCACCATATCAGTGAATCCTTAGAACATAATGAGCTTTTCTGTAGATTTATATCTTTTGTGTCATTAAGTAAAATGTTAATTTGAAGTGTAACAAATACAAGCGCGTGGGCCAGGGTCCATAACATTAACAATAAAAAAGAAAGTTGTGGATATGCTATCCTATTTTCATAACAGACTTGTCTTTTTCGTCCATATGTTGTAACATCCAAAGTTTATTCACTCGCAGTGACACAGTACGTGCATTTTTAATTCCAACTTTTTGCATATGCTTTAATTTGTTTTATAAGCTTTAAATGTGAGGAATAATAACAGTAATAATAATGCTAATGATATGGTCAATTAATAAAATACTTACGTTACACACAAAAGAACTAATAACATAGTTTCCTATAATGTGGAACGTATTCCCTTCATTGTACGGGGCAGTTCACCGTACTAATTTTTTCTTTGGTAGCCATTTTAAGTTTTATTGAAAAATTGATTCTGTATAGAGTATAATCCTGCAAATATACTTTATTTAGATTTTAATATTTATTTGAATGTAATAAATAAGTTCGTTTTTACACTTGAATTTATTCCCTAACTAATAATGTTTTATCTGTTTAAATAGGTGGAAATACTGCCTAAAGATATACAGCCTGCTTTAGTATTTGCTCTTCCTGACCGAACCCGATTTTCTCTGGTGGATTTTCCCTTGCATCTTCCTTTAGAATTATTGGGTGTCGATACGTGTATGAAAGTATTGACGTGCATAATGATGGAAAATAAGGTTTGTTTATTTTTACAAATATAATAGTCGTTAATACTAAAATAAAACAAATGATTTTACCGATATTCCGATTTTTAGTTAAGTAAAAGTTCATGATTATTTGTGTTTTTAATATGATTTAATTTACGTTGCAAGAATACGACGTTGTAAATAACGACGCCTTCACGATTCCAGGCCTAAGTTTATATAAATTAAATGAAATTGTTCACAGATTGAACATTTGTGTAATATTTACTTAAATTAAGAGAATAATTTAGAAAAATTTTGATTTTGTTTTTCGTTTCAGTTAATATTACAGTCTCGTGATTATAATGCCTTGTCGCTGAGCGTAATGGCTTTTGTCACTATGATTTATCCT
The DNA here is from genome assembly GCF_000671375.1 of Centruroides sculpturatus. NCBI lineage: Eukaryota > Metazoa > Arthropoda > Arachnida > Scorpiones > Buthidae > Centruroides > Centruroides sculpturatus. The sequence goes on along the minus strand of NW_019387680.1, from coordinate 746 downwards.
TTAGAATATATGTTTCCTGTTATTCCACTTTTGCCTACTTGTATGAGTTCTGCTGAACAGGTAAGTAATTATAATAAAAATTTTTAAATTTTAATTTAAAATTTTATACAGTAGAGCATCGATTATCCGAATGTCGATCAACCGAAACGTCAATTAACCGAAAGCTTTCCAGTCGGCAAATTTAAATTTCTGCTAGTGCTGTGGCGCTGCAATCTTTGGCTATGTCTTGGGTTACTCCAATGTTATTTCTGTTGGTGTGCGTGTGTTTTAGCTGTCAGCACTGGCACGACCATGAGAGGGTACTTAAAGGCTGCTATACACCATGGGTTAATCCTTTGAGACTGCCTGTCCTTGAGGAACTTCCGAATTTCTTATCGCCCAAAAACGAAGAAAACCTCTCAGCAGAGGGTGGGGCAGCTTGCCCCGGGCGCCACTGGCAGAGGGGAGCCTAATGGTTTCCAAGAATAACAAAATTTGTTTCTGGAGGGGGAGGGGCGCCAATATAGTGTCGCGGCCCGGGTGCAGTTACGTTCGCTACGTCATTGTGTTTATTATTACGCCAGTGATGTTTATTGGCAACAAATTCTATTAAAACTCGCGGGAAAAAGTATGCATAGAAGTCTATGGTGTAAATAGTAGTAGTAGTGGTTTGGGTAGCACTAATCACAAAATTGATTTTTCATACGAATAATTTTTTAATGGAATTATTTCATATCACAAAATTAATTTTTCAAGAGAAATCTTGG
>NW_019387679.1:0-9550 GCF_000671375.1 Centruroides sculpturatus | reverse complement strand
ATTCTTGTTGATATTTATGAAAGTATTATTAAAAAATCATCAAAGTAAAGTATATTATACTGTATATACTTCAGAAGTATTACTTTAAATATATGTTTTAAAGCTAAGTAACTTAAGCTAACAAAAGGTTGGACCTAAATATTTAAGGTGCCAAGTATAAGAGAATTAGGTCCTTCTCTAATCTTCTATAGAGCAAAACATATCACAAATTAAATATTTTTGAACAATTAGTAGCTTTCTCGATAATAATATAAATATATTTAAGCCCGGATTCATGGTAAATTTAATTTCTTATAAACCATAATTAATGGTTCAGTATTTAGAAGCACAGAAGGAGGAATTTTTCGACTTCATCATACGCTATAAACTGTTGATGTGGCACATGGATAACTCACAAAATGATTGTATATTATTATTATTAAATATTTTTCCTCCAAAAGTACAGAAAATATTTAAAAAGTGACAAGTGAACGAGTAATTATTCTTGAAAAAAGGAATATAAAAACACTTCTTCATATCTGTGTAATCCAATTATTGTATAAGCTAATGTAGTTGTATAAAGGTATAAAATCATAATTAAATTATTGCTCATATATTAAAGTGTACAGTGAATTTTTATATACCAATGGGAAATCAGTACGCAAACATTAAGTGTCGTTAACGAAATTACCAGCAGTAAAACTATATTCTCAAATACGGCAATTTGTCAACATTAAGTTTACGTGTCTAATTTACAATTAAGTAAATCATTTCGTATGCAATTCGCATTAAAAACCCCCCCNCATCTTAGAAGTAAAGTACATAAATTTCTTTGATATCAAATCTTGTTTTGACAGTAAAGAATGTGTTTATATAGAAGATACGAAAGAAAATTTCCATTCTTTTATATAAAAAGAAGAGAAATTTATATACTTTTTCGTCCTCGTTTCGTTATTTAAACCTGAAAAAAAATTCTGAATAAATTATTTAGTTTATCTTTAATAGTATTTAATTTGATTTTTACTTCAAGAAAAAAAATATACATTTACATAAAAATTATTTTAATTTTTTAACTATTTTAATGACATTTTATTCGTTTAAAGCTTATAGTCGAACCTCCAATAACGGATACCTCTAAACGGCGACCATTTCTTCAGGTATTCTTTATAAAATGAATACATAGTAACCCCCAAACGACGGTCAAGTTTTGTGTTTCCGTTGTTCAGAGGTTTGAATGTAATACTAAAACCTGTGTAAACCGGACACGCACTGTATCGAACATCTTTTTCCGTTTTGAACAGGTTCTACTGTATATATTTTTTAAACTAAAACTAATTAAGCAATTGATAGTGTTTCATTACATTAAACAGATTAAAGAGCATTTTCGTTAATATCTTAATTAAATTTATTCCTAAATTTAAATAATTTAATTTAATTTTTTTGTTATAAAATCGATTAATTGTGCTCATTCATAATAATAATTCCCTGATCTACAATAGCACGCTTATCTTGAAACATTAATTTAAAAAATCTTGTTTATTTATTTATTTATAAAATTTTAATTAAATTAATTAATTAAAATTAAAAAAACAATTAAATTATAATGAGCGAGATACAAAATAAGTTTTTATGTTAAATTTTTTTATTAGATTTATAAATTTTACTGGCATCTTTCTGTCTGTCTGTCCTTCCTTATTATCGAGAATGGAGTTAGGTAGATAAACGTTGAGGGCAGATATGGAAATCTTAAGGGCAGGTGGCCCGAATTAACTATATAGAAATTCAAATATTATTTCAATTCAAATATATTCTCCTGAACGGTGTTACTTAGATGACCAGCATGACTATATTGTTAACAGGAAAAGTATCATTTACAGGGGCACGCCACTACTAAAATTGAGAGCATTGATATCACAATGCTCTCAATTTTGCTCGTTACTTATTACGTTTCTTAAATTTGCTGTTGTTTATGTTCTTCATCATTATCTTCACCCATGTCCTGTATGAGGCCTCCATTCTATTAAGCCTCTGGGGGTATCTGGGTTCGAATTCGGACGGGTCGTTAAATTCCCAGGAATGGTTAATTTGGATATGTTGGACCCCATCCCTTACCATCCGGCTGCCCCATTGTGGGCCTGGCTGAAACCATAATAGGCCTACTAAAAGAGGCCCTCTTAGGGCAGAAAAAAATTTAAAAAAAAAAAACTCAAATTAATAGTGGCTTGCCCCTGTAAATCATACTTTTCCTTTAACAATAAAGTCGTGCCTGTCTTCTAACACCTTTCAGATGATAATTTTGAATTGAAATAAATAACGTAATAAGTTTCTTTTTTTTATTTTAAATAATTGATTAAAATTTATTATTTTTTAAGAAAAAAAAATGAATTTTTAAATGGAAAAATGGTTTCCTGACACCAGTGATATACGACAAGAAAAATAATTTCCGATATTAACTTGAAATTTACGAAAGATTTTAATGAAAAATGATCCTTTAGAACGAATCCTTACGGTAATTAATGTAATTATTCTGTTCTGTATTGTTTAACATTCCAAAATCGATGCCATTTTACATTCATTAAATCTTATTTATCTTATCGCTCGCCTTGTAAAACTTTAATCAGATTTATGAGATTATCGAGATTTGTAAAACTTTCGCAGCGTGAATCGCCCTTATCAAACAGAATATTAAACTTAATAATTAAAAATTTACCAAACATTTTTTTAAAGTAACTTTAAATGAATTACGTCTCGAAATATACCAGAAACCATTAGATAAATACAGGGTGGCACAAAAGTCGGTTAACCGACGGTTAACCGACTTTTGAGCGGCCACTCTGTAGACATGTAAATTAGTTAGTAATTTGAGCTTTTATATTATTTTTATTTGGGTGGGAATTCGTGAAATAAATTCTGATTTGTATGTGTGTGTCTTCACTGTAATTTCGAAATTTTCTATTATTAAAAGTTTAATATAACAAATAAATTGATTTATATTTAATATAAAAGTTTTGCAGTCGTCGAGTTAATAGTTGTTGGCATCATTTATTCTAGTTCTTGAGATATTTCTACTTCAAAAGTAATTGCTTTTGCTTCAGAAGAATCGAGTAAGTAATAAAATAAAATGAAAATTCTAAAGTCAATAATAATCTTTATTAAATTTCAAAAGTTAATATGACAATAAATGTAAAAATATAATTGCAAAAATGTCTAAAACTTCTGTATCTTAAGCGTTTATTTATAAACAGTAAAACCTGCGTAAGCCGGAATTACATGTACTAAATAATTTTTCTCTCCGGCTTTGAAGGGTTTTCGTTTTAAACAGGGTTTTTTTTTTTAACATAAAAAATCGCTATGATTTAAAGATATTTTTCACTGTTTAGGCAGGTTATCCGTTGTATTCAGGTTCCGTTCTGGACGGGTTTTACTGTATATAAAAGTCACAGTGTGTACACAGTATTTGTGTTAGATAAAGGGTTACCACTTTCGTATTCATGCAGGCTAGTGCTATATGCTACCTGTCACAGTAATGGCGTAATGGCGCGTCAATTTAGCGCTATATCATTGCGGCAGTAATTAAATAAATATAATGTATATATATATATATATTAAGATTATATACTTTCTTACAAGAATTATATTTAGTTTATTATTTTGTTAATTTTTTCCGGTAGATGGCGCTACGTGTAAATCAGCGCTATGTATAAATCAGCAAATCTAATGTACAGAGAAAATGGTTGATTTACAGAAATTTAATAGACTTTTTGGAATACGATTATGACATTATTTAAGTTAGAAGTATTTGAGCATAACTGCCGAGTTTCGCGGCAATTGGTCGAATGGCCTAGGAATGTATAGCGAACAAACAAACAAACATTCTGACTTCTATATGTATAGATAAGTTAATAATAACATTCAATTTGTGCTTTCGTTATAGAAATAATAAATAAATAAATGTCATACTGAAAACTGTTTTCTAAAATATAAAATTGTAATGAATTTTCTTTGTTATTGCAGTATTAAAAGAAAATTAATAATAAATTTCTTCTCTAGTCATATCTTTTATGCTTTAACTTTTCAAAAATCTACGTTTCAGTAACTTTTATAATGTATTTATGATGATCTTCTTTACTTCATAGTTTAAAATCGATACTTTTTATTTATAAATCTCTCTTAGTGTCAAAGTAACAGAGAAATTCTTATATGGATTTATTATATTTATAATAAATAAATCTTGTATTATTTTTCTGGCTGTTATATACAGTAGAAGGAAATTATGGTGATTGGTCAAAAACTCCTCCATATTTTACATTTTTGGACTAAGGGAACCTTAAAACATCGAAAAATGCAAAAAATTTGGGGGGTTTATCTGTATGGATGTATTAAAATTTCGCGAGAAGAATAATAACTGGATAAATAAAATAAATACGCAGCCATATTAATGGGAAAATAATATTGTAAAATGTCGCTATAAGATTGGTTTACTTGGTTATGGCAATGGGACACATGAGCCATCTGTCGAATGGTGTTGCCACGCGGGAGGAATTTTACACGAAACTGCCCCCACATTTAAGTGTTACAAACTCGAAGAAAATCTGGAAAATTCCATGTGGTTATCCATTCAAAAAAAAAGGAAAAAATTATGTGTATGACTCAACTGTAGTAACTTATAATTACACATGCATGACTTGCATAATTATAACAATGTATGAATACAGTACTTCTACAGTGTACTGTACATCGACTGTAAATTATTATAGCACAGGTATTAATAAACTATAGTGTTTTCGTAGATAGATAAGTGTTACAAAAATTATTAATCCTTCTTGCAACTTCTAAACCCATGCTGAATTTAATAATGTATCTGTTAGTAGCAAATGTTTGACTGTATTATCAATATTTAATTTTTTCCAGTGTAATGACCCATAGCTGTAAACAACGGCCACTGATGGGAACATTAAAAATGGCCGTTATCTGAAGGTGACCAGAGTTATTAAATGAATACAGAAATAGGAAAATGTATTCATTTTATTATGCAGTCACTGGATATGATTTATACAATTGGGGATGCCTCCGGAAGGACATTTATGGGAAATTTAGGTTACATACGTGAAAAAAACCCGGAAAACTTCACGTGTCCTTGCCCGAACACACGAGTAACTACCAGTGTTAGGTGGTTTTATCCACTCAGCCAAGGGTGAGCGGGAATGCATATTAACACATGTGATTTATGTACATATACCCTTCACACGTAAGCTTTTTTTCGGTAGGCCCGGGTTTTGTAGGCGAAATTGGTCGTACTACAAATATACAAAATTAATATAAATTTTAATGAGGAGGAGAAACGTTTTTAAAGCATAAAACTTGTCGGGGTGTGGTGTCGTTCCTCTTCAGTAACATAATTAATTGTTCGTATTGAATGAACCGTACTGTGTTTCAATTTCATCATAAGGAAACATTAAAACTTCATATTCATCCACGAAAGTGAAATGTAAGTAAAAAATTTAAATCAAATATATTACTTTACGTGATTTTTTTTCACTTGATATTCATTTTGGATCAAAATGAATTTTTCGATTTTTAATTTATAATTAATTATTAATTCAAAATTTTATTATAAAAAAAATTAAATAAGAATTTTATACACTAGAAATCAATGTAAAATATATTAAAATTTCAATGATTTTAACATTGTAATAATCTAGGAACCTCTTACAAAATACTTAATTGTTCAAAATTTCTGTGTAATTTACAATTAAGTGTCTTAAATTTTAAATTTCTGTGTAATTACAATTAAGTGACTTTTTAAGTATAAAACGTTATATCGAAGATTCAACAGAAAACACAATAACGAATTAATTTCAACAAATGATATTGGTATTATTGAAATAAAAATTGGCAGGAATGCTCAAAATCTCGAATTTGATGTACGAAAAATAATTTAGAGGTGTTTATTTTTAATATTTTCTTTTCATTAGACACTAAGAGGGCCTTTATTTTCATAATCATCGAGGGTTCGGCCAGGCCCAAATAAGGGTCGACCGAGACAAGGAATGGATCCGCTCATAAAAACTTCCTGGAAAGTTGCTCTGGTGGAATCGATCCCGGATTCCCCGGAGTGTTAGGCCGGCTTCTTAACCGCTTTTTTACAATTTCAATGTCGAAAGTTACCGGTTTATACTATTAATATCTAGCATTTTTTATGTTGCCAGTTGGTTGGCTGAGCAGTTAATAAAAATTGAATTATTTGCCTTTACATCATAAAGTAATTTCTGCAGTAAGTTTTGAAATACTTTTCAAAACTGCCTCTCATGTAATATTCGCGTGTAATAAATATATGTAAATGTTGAGATGGATTATTTCACAACAATGATTCTGCAGAATATCGTTATATTTTTAGGTGAATATATATACATGGTATATACATAATATATATCTAGCCTATAATACACAAGATCAAACGAAACATGGACATAGAAATCGATGCATTTGCGATTCAATTACGACTTTATTTAGCTTTTCTACTCATTAATGTCTCTTTATAGGTATATGTATTAAATCGGTACAATTACAAATCTGAATGACAAGGCTAGGACCTTAACAGAGCTGTAGACCATGCAATAGCTTAAAGGAACCAATGGTCTACACGTGATCCTTCGCGAGAGATAGACCCCCGAAATCAGTCTATTTTCAGGGTGTCTAGTTTCAATTAATATGAGTAGTAATACAAACGTGTTGAGAATATCACTAACTCATTGGTTGAACGAGTTCATGATAGGTGACACCCAACACACTTGTTTTGTTACTGGTTCAAAGCAAGTATAGTACATACTTGTTCAAAGTAAAATCTTTTTTTCGGTCAGCAGATGTTAATGTATTAATAATTTATGTTACAGGCACTGGTCGTCGTTATGGGCCTCCAGTGCCGCGTGTAAACTGGTCGCCCCCACTGCCAAATTTAAACATGAAAGCAAGATGGCGACCGGAACTGCCGCCATTGGGGTTTTTACTCGTATGAGTATGGTCTACAGCTCTGTTAAGGTCCCAAACGTGTTATTCAGATCTACAATTTTACTCTCTTCCTCTCAGACGATCGCATGGTAAACATATTTATTAAATTAATTAATATACGAGTATATTTAGAGGTCCAAATGTACATTAGTTACATCTCTAAACAGCTTTGAATAGTAGTACTTTAATTATGGTCACTGAGTACGTTTTTGTAATTACTGCTTGTCATCATCTTTACATAGAAAATGTCTAATGTTAAGATACTTTTGTAGCCAACACGTGGACTCTGTCACCATCAATCATCGTGTTTTCATTTGCTTACAGATCTATGTCGGATCAGGCTGAAGAACGGAGACCCATTGTAAGTATACTTGGGTATTATGTATCGTTAAAATACAGTGTTTTTGTGTGAAATATCATAAAAATGATTCCAATTTTCAAGGATGAAGACATTCAACATCCAACCCCTTCAAGGAAACAGGAAGATGAAGAGAAAGATGACAAAAATGTACGATTCGAACCACGTTTAAAAAACGTTCAACCAGTACATAGTAATAAGAACAAAGATTTAATTGCACCAATACTAAATACGAAGGTCTGTTTATAATATAGTAAACCATTTTATTAATTGATTATTATTGAATAATTATTACATACATTTTTAATATAGCTTTATAAAAGGAGATGGTGGATTTTATTTGTATTCTCAGCATTAACTCTACTTCAAAGTTTTGTAGGGATAACCTGGATAACAATACAACAATCTGCAAAAGATGTGTTTAGTTGGAAAGATTCGAATTTAATAATATTGACCCATTGCAAAACCATTGCATTTGTCATTTTTGGTATTCCTGCTTGTTGTTTTCTCAAACGAATAGGTAATGTTAATGAATTTTAAAATATTTATTTAAAAAATAGATGATATTTTCTATAAAAGTTTTTATATTATCATACAAAATTAAATTTATAATCAATTAACTTCAACAGGAATTAGAAATAATGTATTACTTGCTAATACTTTTTTGTTTACTGGAATTGGCATTCGATGTGCCATGCAAAATATACAAATTGCTAAACTGTAAGTTATAATAAATTTATTTTCCTGAAAAAAAACAAATTATTCTGCACGTTATAATCTATTTAATCTATAAATTTATCTTTATTTTTCTTCAGATTAATTTACATCTCTCAAATACTCGTAGGAACAGCGGGAGTAGTGATAACTGGTTCATCAAGTCTTGTATCTTCCATATGGTTTCCCGTTAAACAACGAACTACAATTACAACAATATTCAATTTGTGTAATTATGTAGGAATTTATTTAGGTTTCCTTATTGGGCCAATTGTCATCGACCTGTCTACTTTGTCACCGTGTCGAGATGCAAAGTATAGTTTAATTATCATCAAATATTTTGGAACGAGATACAGTAGATCCCTCCTATAACACTGTAGATAATTCCGTGTTATATGAATTTCATGTTGTACGAGTCACTTAGATTTTACAAATACGTGAACCGTTCACAGCCCGGCATACGTATTTGTAAAATCTAAGTGACTCGTACAACATGAAATTCATATAACACGGAATTATCTACAGTATTATAGGAGGGGTATACTGTATACTATAAAGTGGCATTGATCTTATATATATAAATTTAACATTTTACTAGCATGTAAATTGAATAAACAATTGTTAATAACTAGGAGTCCATCATCCTGGAGGATGCGAGACTTTGATCCTACCAGGATGATTGGGAGGAAGATAAATTATGGGGATGCAAGAGGTGAGACAATAGAATCACTGGTAAACAATTTAAAAACAATATAAAAGATCAAAGTCACCTCGTGTATATGATGATAAGCTACTATAATTTTATCTATTATTAAAGTTGTTTTATACTTTTTTTCAGTTTAAAGCGTATGAATATTAGCTGTGTATATTTTAGTAGGGGTAAGTTATTATTTTAAATACTTGTTCAAATTCCTACAAATTCAAATGTTCTTTTCATTATAGGCAGATCTGAAATAGCAATTCATTATCAGATTGATCGTATCAAGTATATGATGTACTTCGGTAAGAATAATTGAAAATGTCCTGTCAAATAAGCAAAATTGCTAAATTTATCAATAAAATAATATAAAATACATTTCTTCGAATGAAGAGAATAATATATATTTTAATGTATTTATTTATAGAATTCATTTTAGCATCATTTATAATATTTTTCGTCTACATGTTCTTTCCAAATAAACCTGCTTTATCTCCATCTTTTACTGCTAATTTGGAGAGGTTAGGCCTTAAGACTTCCTTTCAAATTTTAAAGAAGTTTGTATGAATAAAATTGATTAAATATGCAATTAGAAAATCTCATTAATTTACATTAATCATCTTCTTTTATAGAAATAAAAATTTCTGGATTATTTCACTCGGTTTTGCAATAACTAATGCAACATTTTTAAATTGGTTTATTATATTAAGAACGATTTTAAAGCCATTAAATGTATCTGAGGTAAATATTTGAAGATTTTCTGTAATAATTTTTATATAAATTCGTCACTTTCT
>NW_019387678.1:0-10410 GCF_000671375.1 Centruroides sculpturatus | reverse complement strand
TCACTTAGATTTTACAAATACGTGATCCATTCACAGTTCGGCACACCTATTTGTAAAATTTAAGTTACTCGTACAATGTGGTATTCATATAAAACGGAATAATCAACAATGTTATAGGGGGGTCGACTGTAGACTAGGTTATGGTTTACGGCTTAATTAACACACACACACACGCATATATATGTATGAGTGAATAGTCATATATATATGACTATACTCGTGCACGCTTATAGGCATTAACGGACACATTTAAAAATTTTTTTAAATTGTGTACAGTAGAGGAATAAAGAATTTTAAAACGTGTTAGATTGGTCATTCAGTGTGATAAACTCTTACGTGAGATAACCTTTATAGTTAATAGTTATATAGCTGATCTTATTCGTTTTCATCGAGGTGCAAAAATTAAGTCTTTTTTTCCGAGTCTAGTTAAAAAATTCTTAGATAAGTCTAAAAATATTTTCGATTTTTCGCAAAAAACTGCATCTAAAATACTGTAGTACAGTAGAAGCAGAGTTTTTCAGCGTAATCCTCATATCTCTCCCTCTCACGTACGGAGGGGGGAGGGAAATTTCGAAAAATCCTTTCTTAGTATACATTCTTCTGACGTACCGTAACTGTGTACCAAATTTCAAGTTTCAACTCCTAACGGTTTGGGCTCGTGCCAGATGGCTGAGTGGTCAAGATGGCAGCCTATTGCTCTGGGGAACCTGGGATGAAATTTAGACAGGTCGAAAAATTTCAAGCAGTTGTAGCCAAAGGGGGTGAAACCAAATATTAAAAGTATTTAAAATTTATTTTTATTTAAGTTTAGAATGTGTACCTATACTTTGGTAACAAGTAAAAAGAGATAACTTTTATAATATTATTATTATAAGATAAAAAGCTTGAAAATGATATCTTTATAATTGTCTTAAAACGTATAAAACTGTTTTCTAATAAAAAATGTGAATTTTGAGAAATCATAAAATTTGTGGTGTTCTTATACTTTTCTAACAGACTGTATATCTGGGAGGCAAGATGGCCGTCTACTATCTTGTCATAATACTGTAGAAGTAAAGTTGTTCTTTCCCCGCATCTTCTACAGTCGATATCGTAGTGTGTTTGTAAATTATCAGATATACTTTTCCAAGCACCTTTCGGATTTTCATACGCATAGGGATTTACAGCCACTACTACTCTCAACAGAAGTATGTCGTGATAACAGGAAAAACGCATCGGAACTTTTCTATTTTTTACCGCAGAAAACACGCTAATTATAGAAAAATAATAATTATTTAGTGTTATTAAACATCCTATAAATACTTTTAAACAGTTTAATTTGTTATTTACCTTTGCTAGTAATTTTCCATGTTAAATGTATTTGCCATTTTTTCAACAAATTTTCCTTGAGTCAATGCGCGACTTCACTGAGTCATGTGATGTTGTGAGCGCCTCAATGAATTTTTCTTGGACTTAAAACCTATACGTCTGTTTGCCGTGTATAAGTAACGTTTGTACTTGCGCCGCAATCTCTCCATTTAATAGGTTGAGGCCGACGTTTTTATCGCAAAAACATAAACGTAGGACGTTCAGCGTCGCTTTCCTGTAAGCCTAAAAGTTTGACAATTACATTTGGAACGTCAGTGGAATCATGCTCGACGTTCCAAACGCCATTGTCAAACTTCTAGGATTACAGGAAGGCGGCGCAGAACGTCCGACGTTCACGTTTTCGCGTCGAAAACTTCGGCCGCAACTTCTTAATAGAAGTTGCGGCCCAAGTTCAAACGTTACTTCTATACGGCGAACACAAGTACACGATTTACGTTTTAACTCCAAGAGAAAATCGTTGCGGCGCACGTTCCATCATCACGTGACTCAGTGAACGTCACGCATTGACTCACGGAAAATTCGTCGAGAAAATGGCAGATACATTTAACATCGAAGGCTACCAGCGAAGGTAAATAAACAAATTAAATTATTTTAAAGTACTTATAGAATGTTTAATAACACTAAATAATTATTTTTAATTAATTAGCGTGGTGTTTCCTACCGTGCGATCGGACGATAGGACTACCATATACATTTGTCGAGAGAAGTCTGGGCCGTACGGTAGATTTTCTCAGTATGATGCAAGTCTTCGAAATGCCGCCTCTTAAATGCCGCTTATGAAACACCTTAAATGATGCTTATCACGCCCCATTACGGTGCCGCCTGATGCGGCCGCATCTCTGCATCATAGCACGGCACTGCCCTGTTCACAATTACGATTAAGCCAAAGGAATTAACACTACATAGATAAAATTAAAAGCGATTTATACCAAAGTTAGATACTTAATTCTCCTAACTTTAATTACTTTTGTAATTTCTGTTTTTATTGCCATGTTTTCATTTCTTATTATCAATTGAAAGAAACAAGCAGCTCTTCGCTTGCCATTCGTCATTTGCAGACGAACGACAACACAGAACTCACCACGTGGAGGTGGCTGCTTCAGAATTCCACCAAGAGTTGAAAAGAATGCAACTTCATAAGCGACTGACATCACTTGTCGAGTTTCATTCGTCCTAACTCACACAATGAAAATATTTATAATTTCCTCTGAATACATCAAATTCAACTATTCGAAATTCACCGTATTGTTACTATCTAAACCAGTTTTTCTCAACGCCTAACGAATCATCGCCCTCTTTCAACGTGGTATAGCCCCCTTCAATAAAACCGTTACGTAGTATCACCCCTTCACATCAAAATTTCGATGCCGAGGGCCAAGGCAAACGACAAATTCGTACGGCATTGAATAGACTAGTGACTATTATAATGTTATTTGTTTAATTATTGTAAGATATAACGAATAAAATATCTGATTATTCTTAATATTAATATAATGTTTTACTATATCGCCCAGAAAATTCTTTTTGCCACCCAAAATATAAATTGTTACTAATCGCCCCCTCAACATGGAAAAACGTCCACATGGGGGATATCGCCTCCGTTGAAAAACACTAATCTAAACTAATAGATACGATTTTAAAACAACTAGTAACAATGAAAGAAAAAAAGCCACTACGATTCCAGATCATAATAAAAAGCATGTTAGGGCCACAAAATTTACTTCAAACTCATACCGAACATCAATAAACAAAAACAAAACATTCAGCGCGAAATTTAATAAAACGTGACACAGAAAGCCTTTTCCGCCTTTCCTCAGTGTCTTCTGTTTTCACCCGAGCGGGTCTTAAACATGCGGGACACTCGGAGGGCTCTCCATCTCCCGTCGGCCTCTTTACTCGAACGGGCCTTAAAGAAACGTGACACAGAGACCCCTCTTCGCCCCGTCCGATACTCCTGTTTTCAGCCGAACGGGATTTCTCCGCCTTTCGTCGGCGTCTTCTGTCCTTACAATGGTCACCTACAATAGAAAAAACGAACAATACATTGCAACAATTTGTTAGGTATTGTTAGAATATATTTTTAAAACGCGTGACGTATTACGATCACATCATGTTATTACGTCCGTGTTACGTAAATATATTAATCGGTTTGAAATATTTCAGAAAGGATTATTTTATTAAAATAATATTTATTAGAAACAGGGTTATTTTAACTTTTTAAANATTCTTTTGTCTTTCAGTTTCCAAGTTTATACTACGAACATTAAGTTATGTAAATTTTATTTACAGGACCTTTGCATCAACCTCAGTATTCGGACAGTTCGCCACCAGTTCCGAATCAATTGCCTTTAGCAATGGATCCTTTACTAAGTAAATCATTTTTTTTAATAAGGAAAAGTATAATGCGTTTGTCGATTCAAAATATCAAAATGATTTTTATTTTTTAGTGATGAATGTCGCCCCTCACAAGCGTCATTTGGGAGACAATTTTAGTCAACGAGTGCGTATGCGATCGTGTTGCTTCGTCACTACTGTTGACAGTCGTTTTTTGGTCGCCTGTGGTTTCTGGGACAACAGTTTTAGGGTTTTCGCTACCGAATCGGGTAAAGGAAACAATACTTATAAATTATACCGCTAAGATAATTATTATGAAACTTAAAACGTTTCCTACATTAAGCGTTATTTATTTTGCAGCAAAAATTGTTCAGATTGTCTACGGACATTTCGGAGTGGTGACGTGTTTAGCTCGATCCGAATGCAATATTACATCCGATTGTTATATTGCTTCGGGATCGGAAGATTGCACTGTCCTCCTTTGGCACTGGAATGCCAGAATCCAATGTATAGCTGGAGATAACAGTAATCCCGGTGCGTTAGTGGTATTAATCCCTAATTAAAAAAGAATACACACAACAAATATTTTACAAATGATTTTTTTTCCTCCAGATGTTCCTACGCCTCGCGCTACTTTAACTGGTCACGAGAGTGAAGTTACGTGTATCGTTGTCTCTGCCGAACTCGGATTAGTAGTCAGTGGTTCTAAAGGTAAGTGAGCGAAAAATAAACATCGAGATGTAACGTTAGCCTACGTTATTCCGCGTGATTGACTTAGGCATTTGAAACAAAAATATCAGTGTACAGTATATTATCGAAATTTTAGTGAAATGGACTATAACTATATTTAAAGTACGATTTAAAATGAAACGTTAGTTTTATGCAGGTTACAAAATAGCCTTGATTATTCTATTTGAATTTTCGTAGTATCTTTATGTCTGTAATAAAATGAAATGTAAGATGAAACAGTTTCTGAGTTTTTGATAAGACTTGTGTTTTAGGTGGTCCTGTCCTTGTACACACGACAAGTGGTGATTTACTTCGCTCTTTGGAAGCTCCCGAAACATTCCGTTCGCCGGATTTATGTGCACTTTCACGCGAAGGAGTGATTGTCGTCGTCTATAATCAAAGCAACGTCTGCTGTTTCACTATCAATGGAAAACGTCTCCGACACGAAGCTCATCATCACAATATCCAAGTATAACGAAATTGCCTATTTATTTTAAGTAACAATTTTGCTTTAACTAGCGATTTAAATATTACATTTCTGTATACTTTCTTCATACAAGTAGAATTTACAGACCCGACTACAAAGTTTGTGGCTAATAAAAAAAGAGAATATTTAGTTACCGTTCTCTTACTACTGAACGTGTAACCAGGCCGTCGAAGGGAGGGGGCTAAGGATTTTTCCCCAGCCTCCTCCCTTTCGACGGCCTCTGAGGAAACTTAGTAAAAATAATATTAATTTTATAGAGATAGGAACTACTATAGGTTACTAACAGAAAACAAACTCTTCAGGACTGTTTTTTATGGATAAAGAAACATTTACATATTTTATGTGTTCCAAAAAAAAAAAAAAAAAAAAAAAATGTTATAAGTTATGTATAAATCATATGTATAATCAAGTTATGTATAAAATGTATAATGTATAAATCAATTGCCTCGTTACCGCGAAAGATACGTTCCAGAGCCTAAGAGTACATTGCGAACAAACAAACATCCTCATCTATATATATAAAGTTACATGTCCTGACTGACTGAATCATCATCGCCCAGAAAAACAACCGCTGAACCTAGAGATGAAATTTTGACAGTGCATTCCTATAGTGACAGAGATAACCGCTAAGAAATTAATTTTCAAAATTCCACCTCTAAGGGGGTGAAAAAGGTGTAGAAAAGTATATATTGGAAAATATATTTTTGGTCGAATTTTGTAGCTTTGTTGCGCAGATGGAGTATATTTGTTGTTTTATTAAAGTTTTTGTCTACAATTTCGTTGTTTGGTTAGATTTATAGTATCTAATTGATGCTATATTGAGTTGATAACATTACAGACATTGATTTAAACTAAAGAATTACTATGGTTGTTAAAATCGTATCTCGGAATCCCATATTAGAAACTTGAATTTAGATGAATTAGCAGTGCATAGCTTGAAACAAACAAAAATCAGTAAATTTACCAAATTAATAACAACTAATGATTGAGAATCTTAATGAAGTATCGAGGGAAGGTTATTTCTATCAAATTGCAAAATTCGCGCGGGCGAAGCCGTGGGTAACACCTGGTTTATATATACAGACGAATAATCTTTAACGTTTAAATTGTGATTATTATTATTATTATTTAATAGTATTATACGTTGTATTATNTATCAAATTGCAAAATTCGCGCGGGCGAAGCCGTGGGTAACACCTGGTTTATATATACAGACGAATAATCTTTAACGTTTAAATTGTGATTATTATTATTATTATTTAATAGTATTATACGTTGTATTATAGCAATATGTTATAATACTACAGTGCATTAATCTTTTTCGGTTTTCAGTAGTTTTGAGAAAACTCGAGTCAAGGAACCCGAGAAACCATTCAATTAGTATTGCTTGTCGCGCGGAATAAATATAAAACATCATTGTGGATGACGTTTCATATTATGCCGCGCGACTCGGTGCTGAAGTCAAAACACGGGAGAAAAATTCCGTGAATATTTGTTGGTGTCTAATTTCCGTTTAATACCTCAGGATTGGGTAAAAATAATGAAACGAAAATAATACAGAAACTAGGCTACCGAGCCATGTAAGAAGCAAAACAACGTAACAGAAACAACCAGGAGAAACAGCAAATATGCTGATAACTTAGAATTAACTTATAGCTATCTTAAATATAACTTATTACTAAGTTAAAACTAGTTATATTAACTGAAAGTTAACTTACTAAACAAGAATACTGACAAGGACAATTCAGACAGAGTATGCAATGACCAGCAAGACGCCAATTTTGTAATATTTTTGTTATTATTTTAATATAAAGACAATAAGACAACATTAACTGTATGAAACTTGGAACTTTTCCCTCTTCTGAGTTTTTGACAAAACAAAAATTATAAAATTAAATCAAGTTTTTACTAATTAAATGATTTTCACTAGCTTTGTTCTCATATGTTCTTTAAGAAGTTTATTAAGGTTTCTGTTTGTAACACTATGTATTCTTTCTCAAATCCAATTGTTCATTTTTATACAGTATTTTGTATATTCCAGCCTGCTCTCCTTTTGTAACTTTATCATTTCAAGGCTTTAAATGGTGGTCACTCTTTTGTCAACAAACTGGGAGTCTTTGTAGTCCTCTATTTCATTCATAACATCGGTCATGTTTGACGGCCGGATGGCAGCCTACCGCTCTGGGAGACCCGGGATCGAATCCGGACGGATCAAGGGATCTCCAAGAATTTTCGGTGGTGGTCCGTTCGGATATGTCGGCCCCGTCCCTCACACCGGGCCGCCCCATTGTGGACCTGGGCGAACCCATAATGGGTCTGCTATAAGAGGCCCTCTTAGGGCCCACAGGGCGGAAAGAGTATTGAAAAAAACATCGGTCATGTTGTTGTTATACACATAAACTCAGTTATTTTGTTTTCTCTTGTTACCATTCTGTTTCTATTCTCCGTATAACTTTTTATCAATTTTTCAATTGCAGTAGTTTTATATCATAAGGATACAACAACGTTTAATTTTACCCAGCTCTTTTATCTTGTCATATATATGTTGGAGCAATACATAAAGGCTCTCCTTATTAAAGCAANTATCGGTTCGATTATAGAACGATTGTAAACGTTCCAGAAAATTGATCAAATTGAAAACAGTTTCTTTGATTCTCAGCAATTCTCATCATTCTCAGTAGTAGGTGTTATATAACAATTACTATGGTTGTTGAAATACTGAATATAAATGGGGTTTGCTTGCAAAACCTCCGCGGACGAAGTCGCAGGTAACAGCTAGTCTTGTCATATATATGTTGGAGCAATACATAAAGGCTCTCCTTATTAATGCCATGAATACCGATATTTTATAAAAGTTGCTTTTGTTTCTTTTTTTGTAATCATCGCGTTCTGTTTTGTCTATCTTCTACTTGCTTTTAAAAAACATTATCAACTTTTTCCACGGATAACACTTCTTCTATGAGTGACACAATTTCCGAATACCGTTCGCGGATTGGATTTGTCATTTTGTTATTTTAAATGGTACATAATTTACTGCAATTTATTCTTTGGATTCATATAGCTCAATATTCCGAAGAATTTTGTATTCAAATGTGTTGTCTAATGTTCTATACAAAAAGAACAGTTATCAATGTTCCATGATTTTTAAAAACCTGAAGATGGCCTGTAGAACAGGTTAAAATATTTATTATGGTTAATAAATAATTCTCAGTGGATAAGGTGTTGCGATGTAGTTTTGGAAGTTAGGCAGCATCAAGCTGGGTATTAATTATTAAGAATTATATAATAAAAACCACAATAGAAAAGTGTAGAGGAGAATTAAATTCGTGCGTTGAATAGTTCGATATAAAAATTATTTTGTTGTTAATTTTATACATATATGGAATTATAAACTAAAATCTAAAATACAAAAATAACACATATTTTAGGATTAATATAGAGTTTTTAAAACTGTGTATAGTACTAAGACAATGCCACAAATAGCAAATTGTCTTGAATATCATAAATTAAATAATTGCTGTTAAATTTATTTTCAAAAATTAAAAACAATAACTAAATAAAATCAGTTGTGAAGCATAATTACTTTCAGATAAAAATTTAATTTCAAGAAGGGAGATGAGAAAAGAGCAGAAGTTAAATGTATTCTTTTAAACATTCTCTTCAATACTTTTTGATTAGAAACATTTTTATTAAAATAGTTATCAGATTTGTTCATAAAAATTTTATAAACGTTTTATTTCAGTACGTATCTATTAGAAAATGTTGAAGAAGGAATTAAATTAAAAAATGGAACTTGGACCGGTCGCAATGGACATGTTCACAGAAATGTATGTATTGCTTTAAAACTGATCTTAAAATATTTATAAGAATTAAAACATGAAAAATTAGTGCAAACTTTTTAGGTTAATTATTATCTAAGGTTGTACAATCTGCATAAAATACCATTCTTGCATTCGTATGGTCACTTTGTCAACGACAATTCTGACTAATATTTCCAACTCAGATGTTATAGTAGTAGGTAACTAGTATGTGCTGCACATACTACAGTTTAAGAAANTGTACCAAACAGCTATAGAGATATTTATGTGGACTAACATAATACTTTCTACTCAAGAAATAACAGACAATTTGGTGTGTGTCGGATGGATCCGAATGTTCCCAAACAACAAGATACTCATAAAATTTATTTTAATTACATTTTATATTTTTTTAGCTTTTCAATTCAGTTTCTTTAAAAGGAAAAGGCTTTACTTTCCTAGAAACAACAGCGGATACGAAGGAGAGGAAAAAATGACTGATTATATTCAAAAAATTTTCATAATTCTACTTACAGATTTATTTTTTATAATAATGACATTAGTTACTGTAATTGACTTATTTCTGTATCCTGCTTTAAAGGAAATAACTAATTCCGAGTTTGAACTGGCATTCTGTAATCTGAATATCACATTAATGTGCATTTACGGAATTGGACAATTAGATTGTTGTGTTATTGTTATAGGTGCATTGGCTGTCGTGATGTCAAAGAGATTCAATGATTTATCTGATGCAGTCGATGAATTTAAAAAAGATGAAAGTTTTCTAAAAAATAAAGTCGAAACCTTGATCGAAACTCATTGGGATTTATGGACTTATATACAAGAAGTGAACCTAGTCTGTGAAGCATATCTACCAGCCGTATATTGTTGCAGAGTGTATCAGACAAGTTTCTTCTTCTGCGCAGTTGTTTTCTTTGGACTGGATGGTTTACTGCGTCTTGTATTTTCTATTGTTTTGATACTTCTGGTTGTGGGAGTTATGGTTTTAACTTTTCAAGTATCTCGTTTCACATCTTTGGTAAGTAGAAGTTAAATTTATCGTGTGTTATTTCTTATTAAGTAAATTTTTTTAGAAACGTTTTTGAAGAATAAAATTTATTTTTTCATGCATTAAAATGAAATTTAAATGATATTCCTAATCTGATTATGAACAATAAATTAATAAGTTATTCTAATTTATCAGTGGGTTAACGTGATAAACGACTGAAAAAAAGTTGTTTTTTTACACAATTATTTACGAAGTACGCAATTTTCTGTAATGAAAAAATGTTTAAGCATATGTTTTATACGTAAGTTTTTCGAATACAGATTTAACAATTTGTCACAACTGAAAATTAAAACATTATTTTTATTTTATTTTTGCCTCCTTCATAAAATAAGAACCGTAACAAATAAATTTAAAGTCGCCAAGTTCACTTATCATATAAACCTGAAGAAAATGTTTTTGATTTTACAAGAGGACACTTTGCAGAAATTACAATAAATAAAATAATGAATTGAGATGGGAACGGTCATCTCATCCTTCTTATTCTGTTGAATTATCACTGTCGAATTACCACATCTCTTTAAATTTTGGATAATCATATGCGTAGAAAACAATTTACAAATTAGACAGCTAAAAAACAGGAAAAACTTAAATTTTTTATGCTAAAAAGGTATTTTCAAATTTCACTC
>NW_019387677.1:227-10346 GCF_000671375.1 Centruroides sculpturatus | reverse complement strand
ATTTTGAAACTTGACAAAAATTTCAAAGACTTAACTTATGTACAACAATTCTTATGAACTAAGGTCCTAATCATCACCTCAATAAACTAGGAACCTTTTTCCTCAACTCTCAAGACTTTCTCTAATCTTCGATCCACAAATCGAATAACTTCAAATCGCCTTGGAACCACTTTATCACTATTAGACACCTCTTGTCGTTTGCTGCTACGAAGCTCACCATGGTCATTGCTAACAGAAGCTCACCTTGGTCATCTTCACTTGAGGTTTGGACTTTATACTGTGAGGTGATGTCACAATTCTGATTGAGATCACTCCCCTCATTTACACACTTATCGTTAACAGTTAACTTTTCCTTTCTGCCTGGCAGCCTATTTCCTGACGATACTCGCTAACCTTTTACATTATTCTTTTTGACACTTTTCGGGATGTTTTCTTCATTAAGGTTTAGCAAGTTCCTAATTTGTGCTTGTGGGGTCCCCTCCTTCTTTCTCGGTGCGGACTTAGTTTTTCTGCTCGGGAGCGGAAGTGTGCGTGAGTTTTTTTCTACGGCACTTTTTTTTCGTCGGCGAGTTGGTTCTCTTCTATTTTTAAGTTTCTAAGGTGAGTGGCGAGGAAACCTTCGTCCTAACAAAACATAAGCCCCAAACAAAATTAGAATAAAAAGCAAAATAAAAAATAACTAAAAATAACGCTCTGACTAGGTTCCTTACACCTTTCAGACTTCCACCTGGCTTGGAATTTTTTTTAATGTGTTTTTTTTTTAACCTCTGCCTCTTTCCTGAACTGAAAACGTGACTAGCAGGGCAGAGGTTTGAGACTAATGACAATCTTCAAAACAACATTAGGGCCCATCTCAAGTCATTGGCAGCAATGTTCTATTAAAATAACTAAACACCTTAGTATTTCGAGCAACGAAGTATTTAATAAAAATAATAACGTTTTTGACTATTTTAATAGTCTTCTTCAGTTAAACCACTTTAAAACAAAAAAGAATGTAAAATAGAATGCAAACAATACAACGGTATTTTTTTTTATTAAATACTTCATTGCTAGAAATACTAAGGTATTTGGTTATTTTTAGTATTTATATTCCAGTAAGTTATTTTGTTTTATCACACTAACAGCAATGTTCTATGACAAGAGGATAGAAAAGCTCATATACAAATATAGCAAATGTCTCAATCTTCACAGTGATTATGTTGAAAGGTAACCATGTTTGTACCTAACTTTTGGTAATAAATTAATTTTGTTATTTACACTTTGTCTTTTTTTAAGGACCATCAGAGCTTGAAAAAAAAACAGCCTACATATATTTGTAATTATAGATATAAAAATTGAAAAAATAAATTAAATAAATTAAAAATTTATAGTAATTTGTAATAATAATTTAATTAGAAAGACAATGAACTTCAAACAGAAGAATTGATGAAGAACTTGAATGAATATAATGACCAGATCACAAGAGCTGAAAAGTGGAAGATGATGCTTTCATTCAAAAGAAAGATATACTGTAATTATATATTTAAATATTATATTTAAAATTGATTCTATAAAAATAACTTATATAAAATATTTAAAAAATAAACTCCAATTTTTATAATAAAACCCAATTTTGCTTTATTGCTATATTGATATATTGAAGCTCCAATTTGGATTTTAGTTATTAAATAAAATATTTATTGGTATTATAATGATAATTTAAAGTGTGTTTTTTTTTTTTGAATATTTTATATTTATCAATCTTTTGTGATGAATCTTTTTTTTCAAATCATTAATGAAAAAAGTTATTGGAAAAAGTGAGGAAGAGAAGAAAAAGGAGAAAGGTGTGACAAGAAAGAAAAAGAATGAGAGCAAATGAAAAAAAAAATAATGAAACACTGGAGCCTCGTTTCATCATCACATCCACTGACAGTTGACACAAGAGATTGAAGAGTTTAAAAAATTTAATGAATTTCTTTTTAATTTAACTTTTAAAAATTAGTTAATTAAGAAATTCACTAATTTTATAAAATTAACATACTTATTTAATATTGAAATACTGTAGTTATTTATGTTTTTGACTTTATATGTTTAATTTTTGTTATCTAATGCAAAATTTTAATATCAAATTTAATAAAATACAGAATTTTTCATGTATTGAAAGTGCTATATAAAATCTATATATTAATCTATTCTAGTGAAGAAAACAATGATATGAGAAAAAATTTGAAAATGGAACAACTTGAATTAAAGGTTAAAACAATTTTTGACCATATAAATAATTCTGGATCAGTTCAAATCCTTTTTTAATGTTCCAACTAGAGACAGATGGTTAACAACTTTAAAAACTGATGACATGACATTGAAAAACACATACAATATACAATTGACATGGACCTTTTCTTTGAGAATCCAATGTCAATGACACAGCATTAAGATTTTTCACAATATCAGTCAGGTACATATCTGTTGTATTTATACACATCTGTACACCTCTGGTGGAGTTTTCAGTTTCATTTAACTTTATTTGAAGTAAATAACTCCTACAAGCACACCGGGTTATATAAACAAAATTACGACTTACTTAAGCCTGTGACCGATGCAAAATCGTTCGAAATATCATCATTCATTTTTTGAAAAATTTCATAGTGGTGTTCCAGAATATAAAAAATTCAGTTTGAAAACCTGAGGAAGAACACGGAGGGTGTTCCGAAAACGTTTGTGTGTTAATATTTTACGATTTCGCATCGGGCACAGGCTTAAGTCAGTCATAATTTTGTTTATTTGAAGTTGTATGTTCTCTCTTTCCTTTTCTTTCTTCTTCAAGGATTAATTCTTTGATTAAAACAATTGGTCAAAAATTGTTTTAATCAAAGAATTAATCCTTGAAATTTTACTATTTACTTGAATTAAAGGTATTAGATATATTTTAATAGGGAAGATATATATTTATATTTATTATTTTTAAAGATATATTTAGAAACTTGACCAGAATTTTAGGATGGTTTAGTTTAGATGTTAACAAGTTGAGATACATAGATTATGTGAATTTTGTGGGCCAACGATGGGGTTAGGCATCAATCAATTATACAACAATTAAGAACATGTCTATATATTTATTTAAACAAAAACATACATCTATCATATATACATACATTGAATGGAGGTTCAATAAAAACTATGTTACGAATAAAAATAAAAATGTTTCGTCTTGATCAGTGCCGGCCCGAGGCAAGTTTTAGGATGGAGCGAGATCCTATTATGGCGCCCGGAGTGGAACNTCTAAAGGTTAATTACGACAAAAAAAACCTTTAAAAATCCAGCAAAGAAAATTTACTAAATAAAAATGTTTTCGATTGGTTTAACTGATCTTCCTCAGTTACGATAAAATAGAATGTAAATTTAAAAATAAATGATAACCAGAAATCTAAAATAAATACATAAATAAATAACTGAAATTGTAGTTGTGAATAATAAATAAATAACTACAGAAATAAAATAAACAATAAAAAGTAAAAATAGACAAATAAATGTCCCTTAATAAAATTAACTTTCGTAAAAAGACAGCCATGCAGTAGCCAAGGTATTCGCATCTCTCTGGTTGATGCAACCAGTTTTTTGTGCACTTTAAAAATCGCCAATCTTTTCATATATCTTGTTATGTAATAAATGATCTTTGTGTTTATGGTTCTCGTTTCTGCTAAAAAAGACAGGACAAAATTTGCTTTAACTAACGGTTCACCATACTAGTTTTCATTCTCGCCTTTTCTCATGAGAGTTATGAGACCCATTTATTAATAATTTAAGTGGTTACAGTTATAGCAAATATATAAAAAACTAGATAAAATTGAATTATTGAGCATTCAAACAGTAATAAATTTACAGAATATACAGTGGTGCCTCGTATAACGTACGCCTCGAATAACGGACGCTGCGAATAACGGACTTTCTGTTTGACCGTTACGTGACTCGAGCAACGGACTTGCTGCGAACAACGGACTTTCCGTTCGGCAGTTACGTGAGACGAACAATGGACTTTTTTCGAACAAGTGCGAATGATGTTTCCACACTTTTGCCGTTGCCAATGACAATCTGCTATTTTTATAATATATTAGTATTATTAGAATATATTATTAGTATATCTGAAGCACAGAGCTCCCATTGGGATTCGGATTGCTCCCTTGATTATTATGTACCTGTACATCACATCAGTGCAGGGTATTTACATTTATTCAAGTGTTGTGCAAATCATGGCTTCTAAAAAACAGAAAGGTGATTTCAATTGAAACAAAGCAAGAAATCATCAGAAGGAGTGAAAGTTGACAAAAACTTCCTTGTCAAATGGGGAGAGGTTCAGGAGTTTACCAACACTCACTATCCAAACAGAGCTGAGGCCAATAGGATCAATGATCGCTACAATGACACCCTTCCCCGTCATTTCGACGGGTGTTGCAGAAGAGAGAGAAATAGACTACCTTGGACATGTTTTTCAAGAAGCAAGCTGCCAAAAAACAAAGAATGGAACAAGAGGAGTTGATGCTGCAAGCTGCGGTAGCCTCTCCTGAATCTGACTCCGATTAAAAAATAATAAAAAGAGACTTGCTGCAATGTGTAAAAAGTCTGTATCTGTATGAATGTGAGAAGTAAGTGTTCCTCCAACTCCTCCTCAGATCTGACTAACCGGCATAATTGGTGACTGCTCCATTTTCATTTTTTTCATGGTACAGTATGGTTATTTTAAGCTGCATAACAAATTATATGTTTTAACATGTATTTCTGTGGGAAAATGCGTTTCGTATAACGGACTTTTCACTTAACAGACGTGCACCTGGAACGGATTAAGTACATTATACAAGGCACCACTGTACATGGATTATGTGAATTTTGTGGGCCAACGATGGGGTTAGGCATCAATCAATTATACAACAATTAAGAACATGTCTATATATTTATTTAAACAAAAACATACATCTATCATATATACATACATTGAATGGAGGTTCAATAAAAATTATGTTATGAATAAAAATAAAAATGTTTCGTCTTGATACTCTTACAAAAGAGAGGACTTCAAATTCTAAACCACTAAATCTATCCTGATTTGAGTTAAACATAATACGTCATTTTGGTTCCTTATTTTCTTCTGGGTTGTTTACGAGGCTGACTGCAGTTTCCTGCATTTGGCAGGAAACACTTTTGGTCTGGACACGAACTTTCATGAGAGTTCAGTTTCCCAGTTCTAGCATTGGGCATTTGTGTTTGACCCTATTTATAGGATTTTAATTGTCCAATGATCTGGGATTATTTGAGTCATCTGAGGCAAGAAACAACAAGGAACTTCCTTGTTGAGTTGATATCAAAGTCAACCTTTCTCCTCAGGAACTTTCTTCTAAATTGAAAGAAAGTCTTTGTGACTACAAACAAACATGTTTCTGTTTGTCAAATTTTTAAATTTTATCAGTTAAGCATAAAGTATTGGTCCCAGATTCTCACATAAGCATTCACACATTACACGTTTGCTTCAAAACTTACACAACACAAAAATATGTTTTTCATAAAATGTCTTTGAATATTATTTCAGATATTTTTCTAAATCAGATTTATCTGAAAGGAGATTTATGCTAAGGAAATCAGGATCAAGTGTCATTTTGGTCATTGTTAGCGTGTAACTAAATATCCACCTTTTGAGTTATGACATTTCTGATGCTCTTCATAGGTTCATATCAGTGATGTATTGTTTCAATTTATGATGCTAATGAAGTTTGGATTTTTATTGTTAGGTTCTTATTCTTCCTATATCAGATTAGAGATATTAAATAAAAAAAATTCACACACTGAGAATTTATTTATTATAACATCATCTTCACATCATCTTCCCTGTTGTCTTCTCAATTTCAACTTCAGCTTGTATATCAATTTTATCAGTACTGTCAGAATTACTTTCATTGGAGGAGCAGACAGTGAAATTTGGATCTTTTGAATCCTTGTTTAATTCATTGCCATCATCATTGTGTATTGGAGGTATATATGGTTATTTTTGTCTTTCTGTCTTGTCAAATGCATATGACATTCTGAGTGACATGACACAATATAAGTATCATTATTTCCATCTGTAGTTGGATTATTGGAGGGTTTATTTCTATGCCATGGCTCATTTCATCATTTGAATTTTTTGTGTCTCCATACCATAGAGCTGCCATGCTTAAAATATTGGTGGCACAACTTGAAGGAAACAGGTGTGATGCTAATGACAGACAAAGAAAAATTATGTAAGCGTTATTACTTTGGTGATATATAATCCTTCAAAACTGACATAACTAAAAACACTGGCAGTAATTCTTGTACAGTGACACAACTGAAAATATTACTATTGGGTTGTTTGGAAATTAATTTTGTTATTTTTACCACTAGAAGGATTAGTCGTATTTTTCCCACCATTTTCATTCTAAACCATATTATTATTAAATATTTTGACAGCTAGCATTTTAAGGCTTATTTGTAAAAAATTTTGTTTGATTTTGTGCAATTGTTTATTTTTTGTGTCCCATCAAATATGGAAGATCGAAAGCATCATTTTCGGCATATTTTGCTTTTTTATTACCAAAAAATCAAAATGCTGTTCAAGCGAGAAAAAAATTATGTGAAGTGTATGGAAAAGATGTATTGACAGAACAACAGTACCAAAACTAGTTTACAAAATTTCATTCTGGCAATTTCAATATTGAAGATGCATCACTTTCTGGATGGCCAGTTGAAGCCAATGAAAACGAAGCAAACTGCTGAAATCATTAAGAGATTAAATTTGTCAAATTGAACTGTTTATGATTACTTGAAACAAATTGGTTTCNTAAATACATATAAATTTTAATTATATGAAAATAATCACACAATATTTTATTATAACCGCATTATGTATCTTATTACAAATTTCTATACTACACGTGGAAAAAAAATAAGATTACTATTGTATATTCGAATATTAATAGCGGAGTGGAAATGCTGTATTGTCAGCATCCAAAAAGCCAGATTTGCGCATGTGCTTTACAGAGCACCAACCTCACCCGGTTTAGCTGGTGGAAGCCTAGGACCTCAGATGGCTGCTATATGTATAACGCATCCAATTCTATCCAGGACCGGTTCTGGCTGTTAGCCGCCTGCCCACTAGATATTTGGCTGCCCTCGCCTGATTACACGAATCTCGAGTCGATTTATAACTTAACCCAACCGATAAGAATTTATCTATATGTTTTTATGATAGTTTTCTGTATAGTTGACAGGAGTTTAAAAAAATCCATTAAAATATTTGATATATTTATTCCGCTCTCCGATTTTATATTACTCATGGATTTCAATGTTAAACCGGTGATATTACGATTTCGTATGTCCTATCTTTAAGGGGATGTAGAAAAAAATGTGTACAATTCTTATATAATGTCAAAAAATTAACTGTTACTTTGGTGGCATAATTTACAACTAAATTTAATGAATGAGAGAGAGATGCACGAGGTACAGAAAAAACTCTAGAATTTACTTTTCTTAAATTTACGATTTATGTATCATTTTGTTATAAAAATTTGTCTTTCCACTTTTTCCTGAGACTACAAATATTTGAGTACAAAGTAACTGGTTTCAACTTATTTCTACTTAAGTAGTAGTTAAATAATTAAGCGATTAGGGAATTGGGGACATAAACAAAACCCTGATGAAAGAGCCAAAATTTTACTTAAACAAAAGCTTAACCGAACCAATCTCTAGCCAAGTACAGTGGGGACTGATTTATTCGAAATACTGTATTAGATGTAATAAAGACAGACATTTTTCCAGTTCAACGAGAGTGACCAAAAAGTTGTAAATTTTGGAAATTTCTGTGGACAACACCTGGTCGTAAAACGAATTAATTAGAAAACAAACGACGGACAATCTATTAAGTTTAACATATTTAGACTTTTACAGCTATGGTGAGAAACGTTTAAAATTTACGAGAACCCTGTCGTGTCTTTTGAGGTATATTAGTGATGCGACAAAAGAGGCATTTGACAATGACCAGTATCTGCACCTTCGGGATTTGGCAGCCCGCGTGCATGTACACACCGCACACCTAGCAGGACCGTCTCTGATTCCACTCGTAGGGAGCTATTTGACTAAGTGGTTAAGATTTAAAGAGTAAAGAAGATTTTATGTTATTTTCATGTACTGGGTACATAAAAATAACAAAATATTCTTTACTTTTTAAATCTTAAAACAATCTACTTGGTCAAATAGCTCCCTACGAGTGGCGAATGGATGGAATCAGAGTAGGTTGCACGGCACGAGGATGCCGATACCGTTCAATGTCAAATGCCTTTTTTGTCGCATCACTCGTATACCTCAAAGGACGCGACAGGGTTGTTGCACATTTTAAACGTTTCTCACCATAGCTGTTAAAAATCTAAATATGTTAAACTTAATAGATTGTCCGTCGTTTGTTTTCTAATTCGTTTTAGGACCAGGTCTCCACGGAAATTTCCAAAATATACTTTTCAGTCACTCTCATTGAACTGGAAAAATTTGTCTTTATTACATCTAATATTACGAAGAAATCAGTCTCCACTGTACTCGGCTAGAGATTGGTTCGGTTAAGCTTTTAAGTAAAATGCCGGCTCTTTCAGAAGGGTTTTATGTCCCTAATTTCTTAATTATTTAACTACTTCTTAACTTTGCACTTGAATATTTGTAGTCATGGAAAAAAAGTGGAAAGACAAATTTTACCACAACGGATACATAAATTGTAAATTTAAGGAAAATAAATTCTAGAGCTTTTTCTCTATCTCGTGCATCTCTCTCATTCGTTAAATTTAGTTGTAAATGATGCTGCCAAAGTAACAGTTAATTTTTTAACATTATACAAGAATTGTACACGTTTTTTTTTCTACACTCCCTTATATTATAGATGGGACATACGAAATCGTAATATCACTGGTTTAACATTGAATTCCGTAAGTAATATAAGATGGGAGAGCGGAATAAATATATCAAATATTTTAATGGATTTTTTAAAACTCCTGTCAATTATACAAAACTATCATAAAAATATATCAGTAAAAACTCCCATCGGTTGGGTTAAGGTATAAATCTACTCGCGATTCACATAATCGGGCAAGAGCGGCCAAATATCTAGCAGGCAGGCGGCTAACAGCCCATAACCGGTCATGGATAGAATCGTTGGAAGCTTACACCAGCTAAACCGTGTGAGGTTGATGCTCTGTAAACGCATTCCAGCAGCCAGATTATACGCATTCACATAATCTGGCTGCTTGGAAGCTGACCCGGTTTCGACAATACAGCGCTTCCATTCCGCCAGTGATATTCGAATATACAATAGCAATCTTATCGTTTTTTTCACATGTAGTACAGAAATTTGTAATAAGATACATAATGCGGTTATAATAGAATATTAATTTTAATTAATCCAAAATACGTTAAAATATGAAAATAATCGCGCAATATGTATTTATTTTTTAGAAAATATAAATACAAGGGAAGAGGCGCTTCCAATGACGGCACGCTACAGAGCGACACTCAGTTTCTTATTGTACACTAGACACGCACATAAAAATTGTTTTTAGTTGGTCTGCAACGTACCATATCTCTTACACAATATATTATTTCCGTGAGAAATTGATATTCGATGTACTGTACACCATTTTGTTCACGGCACGTTTTAGGAACTTAAAGGAAAAATATTTATAGCACTACTACTAATTTGAAATGTTGAGCTTATGTTTTAAATTAAATAAATTAAAAATTGCAACCCAGCGTTGTGACGATATCACAATAAATAATTGCTCGTTGAAATTGCTTGTCGTCACTACGGCATCTAGTTCTGGGGGTGTTGTTTGCTGCTCGTAGAGTATCAAGCATGCGGACGGATGGCCGAGCAATCAAGGTGGCAGCCTACCGCTCTGGGGGACCCGGGCTCGAATCCGAACGGGTCGAAAAAATCCCCAGGAATTTTTCGGGGGGTGGTCCGTTCGGATATGTCGGGCCTCGTCCCTTACCACCCGGCAGCCCCATTGTAGGCCTGGCCGAACCCATAATGGGCCTGCAAAAAGAGGCCCTCTTAGCGCCCACAGGGCGGAGAGTTAAAAAAAAAAAAAAAAA
>NW_019387677.1:0-218 GCF_000671375.1 Centruroides sculpturatus | reverse complement strand
AACTGAAGAGCTAAAAAACAAACTTTAATATATTATTAAATTTTTTAGCTAAAAGAACTAAAAGATGAAAATGAAGAGCAATACAAATATATATGCAATGTAGAAAAGAGATTTGATCTCTTTCAAAAAGGTAAAACATCAATAATAATAAAAGTGAAAACTGTTCATAATATAAAACTGAAAAGTGATATTTTTATCATCATTATCATTAACATAAC
>NW_019387676.1:1792-10452 GCF_000671375.1 Centruroides sculpturatus | reverse complement strand
CAGCAACACTGATTGTAGTGTGAACTAGTGTAGTGTTGTCGCTTTTCAGTGTATTTAGTTGTCTTTGTTCCATTGTAACACAAGAGTGAACTGTGATAGTACACCATTATTTGTTTTTGCAAATTTGTATATCTTTATTTTATATATTTGGGGGGGGGGTCGCGAAAAAAATCACAATCATAAATGGGGTCGTGAGTAAAAAAAGTTTAAGAAGCCCTGATCTATACTAATATATAAAGAGGTAACGTTTGTATGTATGTAAGTTTCATTGCAGCAGGTAATCTCCAAAACTACTCATCCGATTTCAAAAATTCTTTCACCAATATTTAGAACGGGGTGGACATAGGCTGTATATTATTCTGTTAAACATTCATATAAATTAAATGATATAATCTAGGTTAAGGCTTTTATGTCCAACAGATGGCGCTACAAGTACGACGCCCTAAGTTTGCTTTTCCGTGAGGCATTATGCTTTTCTGTGAAAATGAACTAAAGCAGATTATCATCTATCTATCTATATAAATAAAGATGGCATGTTCATTTGTTTCTACCGATTCCTTTGAAATTTTGATACAACTCTGCATTCGAATACGCACGTGTTTTTATATAATATACGTGACAAAATTTCCCGCACTGGGGGGAGATGGACAGGATTAAAGCTTACAGTAAAGAACTCTGCTTCTATTTATACTATTTCAGATGCAGTTTTTTGCGTTTTTGATTGCGTTTTAATAGAGTACGTCAACAGAATGTACACTAAGAAGAAATTTTTCGAAAAATTTCCCCCCCACGTGGGAAGTGTTATACATTTATAATAGATACATTTTGAGCCACAACAACGTGTGGCAGGGTCTGCTAGTAAAAAATAAAGCATTTTATTCATGCAATTTACTTTACTAACTTCAAGTTTAATCTCTTCACATTTAATTATATTTAAAATGTTATATTAATATAAACAGTGTGTAAAATACAAATATATATATACAGTGGGTGATCGGTTAATGAACATAATCCGTTCCAAGACTTTGTTCGATATCTAATTGTTCATTAACCAATTATCGATTTACCATTGGTTTTTATGGAAATTTGATTAATTCGTTCTGGAGACTCCAAAAAATAATATATGCTTTTTTACTATGTTTATTTATATATAATAATAAAAATACATATATACACAGTCTTGCATTTTTATTAGTTATGTTTTTTCCATTTGTGAAAGAATCTGTCCAATGCTGATTGCTTTTTTCTCTTCTTCAGGATTTTTCAGAAGTAATTAATAGCATTGTAATTGTAGAGATCATCAAGCCTATTAACCTCAACCTGGTTTGGATGCCAATCTAAAACCGTTGTTCTGACATCCTCCCACTTCTTAAAAAGATGTTTAATTAATAGCAGATATCGGCATTAATCCTCTTTTTCAGAAGAAAATATATCTTGCTGAGTTTCTTAGTGTTCTTCATTCAAGAGATCTTGGCATTCTTCTGTCGTCAGATCAATTTCAGGTTCCATTATGAGCTATTCAATGTTCTTTATTTCTCAGATGTGATTTTTGTTACTCTAGATGCTTGAGTCTTCTTCATTATACAGTAACTTTCTTAAATAAGATTGAACTACGACCTACTGTAGACCTGTTCAAGCCATATTGCCAGGCAACATCAGACATCATCTGCCCACTCTCTACCTTTGCTATTACACTCTCACCTTTCGAAAATAAAAACCAATGCATAACTCAATGAGTGCCCGCCCAAAAATCTCACAATACTATAAAAGAATTGTTTTTGTCAGAAAAATAAAAAACTGAAATTACAAGGGAGAGTTTAAAACTTTGGAGTAATACTATCCGATCATTATATACAGGATTGAGCATCAATGTTGACGTCTCCCACACTCCGAAAACTTTTGAATTGTTGCCTGAAGACAAGGGAAGACCAATCATTATTTTATGTCGCTTCTTCTTGTGTTCATTCTGTGAGGTGTTCATTATCTGAACATAAAAATCTTTCATGAAAGTGTTTGTTATCCGGTATGCTCATTAACCAATCATCCACTTTATATAACTATATAACTGTATGTGTGTATATGTTACTGTGAATGACCGATATCTGGCAAATGTCGAGATTCTCCGGTGAATGTCAGCATTCACATAGTCGTTTCGTATATGTACAGAATATTTGCTAAATATCATTATTTCTCACTTATACCAGCAAATGTCGACATTCAGCATGCACTGATGGTGAGATATCGGCATTAATCCTCTTTTTCAGAAGAAAATATATCTTGATGAGTTTCTTAGTGTTCTTCATTCAAGAGATCTTGGCATTCTTCTGTCGTCAGATCAATTTCAGGTTCCATTATGAGCTATTCAATGTTCTTTATTTCTCAGATGTGATTTTTGTTACTCTAGATGCTTGAGTCTTCTTCATTATACAGTAAGTAAGAATAAAAATATTTTTATTACGTTAAGACAAAAATGCAACTTTTTAATATGTCAAAATAGGAGAAAGCTTAAGTAACAGCACATGTAAATAAACTGTTGAACCTAAAACGAACAGTACATTCTTAATCAGAAAAGAAAAGTAATACGCAATAGTAAACTTATACATATATTATGTGATAAACGTTATACAATCTTATTTATTGCAATAACTTAAATTGTTATGACACTTTGAATTTCACAAGAGCCCCTTGCTTTTACAACCACATTTATTCGTGGAACACTTCTTTTTGCAATGACAGCATGTATAGCCTTTCCCTCCACTTTTTGAATTAGCTGCACCTGCTTCTCTCAGCGATATTTCTTGAGAAGAAATTGCATCTATGGAAAGTAACTTTTCTTTACAAATTATGAACTGATTACATTATTACATGATTACAAACTGATCTGTTAATGGTGTCTTTTATTCGGATATCGCCGACGCCTTACCGATGACCCCTCTCATCCTCTGCCACTCGACCTGACAAACCGATCCCCACCTCATGAGATCAAAAGAACAAAAACTCCATCTAGTGAGCGGTTTCCACCAAACCGTTGCCAGGAAAAGAGGTCCGACCTTGTCCTACCTCTGGCTACCCACAAAGGATTTGGCGACGGACTTTCGCCTCTCTGTTGACACTGGCTTATCGGGTGTCGTTTCGACCTCCACCAAAGCTTATTTGTGCTTGTCAACATACACCAGTGATTGTTCGAATGTATAATAATATAATCAAATATTCGGTCTTTCACCAACATATTTTGTATGTGTCGACATTCACCGGAGAATACAGACATTCTCTAATTTCAGTCTTTCACAGTAACATATATATATATATTTATGTTCCAAAAAATTGCCGTGTTATGCGAATCCATGTTATACAAAACAAAGAACTAGTACAAAAAGGGGTATTACGTTCCAAAAATGAAAAAACATACTATTATATTTTCATAATTAAGATAAATATCTTTATTAAAATTTTCTTAAGAAGTGATACATAATTTTACATAATTTTAGATATATACATATATATATATCTAAAATTATGATATGATAGATTAACAAACAAACACAAACTTTGAAAGCAGTTGGAATGGGAAAACTCACAAAAAAGATGAAAAAAATTATAAAATTTTAATAAAATATATTTATTTTCATATAAAATATTTATAATATATAATTTATTTATGCATACAGTCAAAAATATTTTTTGTATTATGATATAATTTTGACTATGCATAAATAAATTATATATTATAAATATTTTATATGAATATAAATATATTTTATTAAAATTTTATAATTTTTTTCATCTCCTTTTTTGTGAGTTTTCCCATACCAACTACTTTCAAAGTTTGTATTTGTGTTTGTTTGTTAATCTATCATTTCATTGCACATTCTAAACATTTAAAAACAAGTAAAATGACAAAACCGTACTTGGGACAAGACTATATCTCGGAGACTCACTACTAACCGGAATCACTTTGACACACAAGATGGGTCTTGTTCTCATTCTCCAATCTTCTTTGGTATCACTGCTTTTGGGCGCGATTGTTCAAACTTCGCTGGCTACGACCATGAGGTCATCCAAGATGCATTTTTGATGAAATTAACCTATCCAATTTAGAAATTTCTCTCTGTTGCATGTTGGCCCAGGTTGAATTTTTGTCGATGCATAATGAAAATTTTCTCATTTTTTAAAAAAATAATCATGGCTATTGTATTGTCCGAAATTATTTTTTTATTTTGCACAAACAATATACAGTTTAACCTGATTATAACATCATCGAATATAATGACAACCCTAATATAACATCAAATTTTTATCAGTCCCACGATTTTACTATACTAGATAATGTTAAAAAACCTACTTGTAATGTCATAAAACCCTGTTTTAATGTCATATTTGAAGCACTCCAGAATTTACAAAATTAGATTACAAATTTTATTTAAAAAAGAAAATACTACATGTTCAGCCCTAGGGTCAGAGTCCACTTCCTAGAACGATTGTGGGTGGTACTCTCACCACTTCGGTTTGCCTGTTTGTAGAGAGTGTCGCCATTTTATATTTTATTTTGACTTGGTTCTCCATCCCCTGACTACCTACAAGTCTGGATTTTTTTATGCGCAAATGATTTGGGCATCTAATACTCTGTGCCAAATATCAACTCTCAACATGTACTCCTTCATATCTCTAAGCTGGTAACATAAACTGGCAGTATGATTTTATAAACAAGACATAATCTTGTCAAAAACTAAGCCTGAATTATATAGGGTTGAAACAAAAGAGTCCTTCAGGTATTAACATAATCGCTCGTTTGTGTCACCTCTGTCATGTTTATTTTAAGTTGTTTAGATGGGCATTACGTACATTTGTATATTTAATACATAAGTCTACAGTAATTACAGTTATATTTTTAAGAAAAAAAAAAAAAAAAACACATTAAAATGGAAGATAAGAAGGTGCATTTTTGACATCTCATGCTCTGAGAAAAATGCAACAAAAATTCAGAAGATATGTGCTACACACCAACCAATGCTGAATATTATCAGGCTAGAAAGTGCTATAATATTAATAATTTATAAGACAATTTGGCACTAGAGTTAGGTGTTAGGTGCCATCGCTTGATAAATTTAATAATTATAATTTTAATTAAATAATTTAGAACATTTAAAGATTCAAACAACTCCTTGTTAGCAGCAGAAAAGTTCTTTAATAAATTATATTACCTTCTGCTGCTAACAAGATGTCGTTTGAATCTTTAAATGTTTTATCTTTTAAAGTCTTTTTACAATGTTTTATAAGGTTTTTTAAAAAGTTTTAACTCCTCATAAGTCAGTTTAGAAAGAGAATACGTTCTTTGTTATTTGTAATACAAATAAGTTTAAGAAAAATAGATTGTTTACAACAATATTCAATGCAAGATACCTTGGAGTAAGCCAGGTAATCCACCAGTGCACACCACATAACCTACAGCTGGTTTTCATTTCAGAGAACTAATGATTTAATTTTGTTGGGAATGGAAAGGAATTGTTTATTATGAGTTTTTACCCAATAACCAAACAATTAATTTCTATGAATATTGTCTCCAACTGGGTGAACTGAATACTGCAGCGGCTTGAAAAACATTTGGAACTTGTGAATTGATGAAGATTCCATCATGATAATGTAAGGCTACACATATTACTGAATGTGCACCAAAAACTTCTAGACTTTGGAATGTTTTAAGTCACCCAACATATTCTCCAGATATTGCTCCCTCAGACTATCATCTTTTTCATTCATTGCAGAATAATTTAAATGGTACAGAATTTCAATCTTAGAAGGTATCAAAAATCACATTGATAATTTCTTCAACCAGAAACTCATCAAATTTTACACAGATGGAATTCATTCTTCACAATGGATTCATTATTAATGAAACTACCCATCAGATGGTGTAAGGTTATTGAACAGAAGGATGAATACATTGTGTATTAAAAATTTTTATTTATTCCAAAATAGTGTATTCTATTTCTCTCTGAAAACTGAATGAACTTTCAGTTCAACCCTATATTAATATTCAAATAATGAATTCATTTTTGTCATTTGATTCTTTTCTAAGCATTTTCTTAAGTGGTTAGAGAATGTAATCACATTATAATTTTTCTAGAATTATTTTCATAATTCTGTCATTTATTTCATAATCTAACTAACTGAAAATTAGACAATTATTCACAGAAATTGAAATTGATGTCTTGAACATTTTTTGAATTATAGCATTTCATTTTTATATCATCATCATAATCTTAAAATGAAGAAGTTTTCAAATTTCTATAAATTTTAAACAGAAAATTTTATATGTTTTACATTTAAACTATTTTTCTATTAATACATTTATATAATTCAAAAAGTTTTCATAAATTGATTTCTTAAGTGTTACTAATAACATGCAATCCGTAAACTGATGTTGACTCTTTGACAAAGAATACAACAGCAATCAAATTAAAACTTTAAAAAATTGTATTTTAAACAAATTATTTTAAATTTATTTAATGTTACGTTATAAAACAATTTTAAGTTATACAAACATATGATCTTATATAAACATGAACACATTAGAAGTGTGTAAACTTTTCCATTCCCATTCCTTTTAAAAGTACTGTACATTGTGATTGCAATTAAAGTTCTGATTTCACAAGAGCCTGAAATAAGAGTCACTGATCAGAATGGCTTGACATTTTTTATGGAATATCCATGTAGCAATGGAATATTGTTTGGTGAAAAAAAAATTTAGTTTAAAAATTTGCCACTAGAGGACCCTGTGATGCATACTAGCAATATCAAAAGATGCAAATTACTTATTTGTGACATGTGCACATCACAAACACTGGCATTTGAAAATGACAGAATAATCAGTCCTCTTTTTACTGTAACATGGTCAGCACATTCACCAGATCTGAATCCATGTGACTTTTGGCTTTGGGACATCTAAAGAATGTTGTGTTTAATGGAAACATTAAAAATTTAGTAGAACTGAACACCAGCAACATGCATCATACCCACATCATCTCCATAAAAAACATTCAGATCTGTTATTGAACAAGCTATTTTGCAATTTCAGCTTGTATCAGAATATGAAGGACAGCATACTGAACATTTGTTGTCAGTTGCAATTTTATTTTTACTTTTGTATTGCCTTTCACAGTAATAAAACATGAACTGTCCCTAAGTAGCAAATTTTTGAACTAAATTTTTTTCTTCAACAAATTTTCATTGCTTTACAGGTAACTTATCCATTCAAAATATAAGTCATTCTGACCAGTGGTTCTTATTTCAGACTATTGTGAAATCAGAATTTTAATTATAATCACCCTGTACTTTAATATTTGTGTTCCCCCTAATTCATGAACAGAAAAATGCTTGAATATTAGTACAAATGTAACAGGAACAACAAATTTTTACAAACAGTAAAATCTGAAAAACAAATATGTATAATTTAAATAAATAAATGTGTGTATTTTTTATTAAAAATTGAAAAATTCTATGCCCTTATAAGTGTTTTCATGTCCCATCTTTAGGACATATCCACAAAATTTGAATATTTACTTCTATTCCTTTCTATGTTGAGTAAGGAAATCAGTATCCCTTTTTCCATGAATATTGTATGTATAAATTTAAGACAATCACTCATATTTCCATTTATAATTTGGATCATATCTGAACATTTGCCCCTGAATTTCATCATTTGCTTGTGTGATTGCACAAGAGATATTAGCATAGTTACTTAATATGCTTATTTTCTAGTAAATTTGACATTTATATTGTATCATTTACAGTGGTACCTCAGGATACGAATGCCTCAGCATACAAAATTTTCAGGATACGACATGAAATTCAAACATATTTTTGCTCCACGATACGAATAAAAACTCACCATATGACGTTACGTTAGTTCGCAGCACCATTTTTTATTCACTCCTGTTCATTGATCTCAGTCTGTGCATTTGCTTCGTCGTAAAAGGATCTTGCTCGATAAAGGAAATCTTCAGGTATTATCAGAAAGTGACTGATTTTATTGAAAAGAAACATCCCAAAAAGGTTCACACTGGTCGTATTGCTGCTCGGAGTAATGACATTTGCCTAAATCCTTTTATATATATTATCTATAATATAATCGAGACGGGTTGATAATAATAATGATAATAATAATAAGTGCAGAGCCCAAACGGTTAGGAGTTGGAAACTGAAATTTGGTACACAGATAGGGTACGTCACGAAAACGCACACTAACAAGGGAACTGTCGGAGTGGCATCTAATAAATTTTAATAAAATTTAGTTAATAGTTACGTTAAAAGTATACAAACTCTATATTAAATTTGTAGTATTCACTAAAAGAGTTAATCAGAGTTATTAGCAATCAAATGTCGTACTATTTTATATGCGGATTTTTAAAAGTGAAAGGGTCGCGGAGGAAGACGGCGATATTACATTTAGAATAAATTCTGGAATTTTCGAAAATGGGAGAAGAATTAATAACATTTAGTTAATAATTATGTTAAAAGCATGCAATCTCTATATTAAATCTGTAGTACTTACTAAAAGTATTAATCAGGATTAATAACTATTAAATGTCGTACTATTTTATAGTAGTTTAATACGAATATGCAGATTTTTAGTAGTGAAAGGGTCGCGGAGGAAGGCGGCG
>NW_019387676.1:0-1084 GCF_000671375.1 Centruroides sculpturatus | reverse complement strand
GGGGGGGAGAAAGACAGGATTAAGGCTTAACACTTCCATCAACAATGGAAGTGTTAAGTAACAATGGCGGTGTTAGGTAACAATGGAAGTGCTAAGTAACAATGGAAGTGTTAAGTAACAATGGAAGTTTTAAGTAACAATAAAAGTTTTAAGTAACAATGGAAGTGTCAACAATGGAAATCTTACGTAACAATGGAATTGTTAAGAGAAAGCGACGTGCGATACGCAGATGCAGTTTTTTCGTTTTTGCGAGAAATCGAACATATTTTTAGACCCATCTAAAAATTCTCTAAGGGGACCCAATTCTTGCATTCTATGAAAACGGGTAAGGTTGACTGTAACGTAATAATCTTTATCTTAGTTATCGTTACTTTTGTGCAAGCAACGCCGGGCCCACCTGCTAGTATATATATAAAACAACACTAATTTTTTTTATCTTTTCTAAGTTATTTTAAAGTTATTGTTACATTATGTCATGTAAGTTAAGTTTTAGTATCATTTCCCTTCTCCCTCTCTTCCGCCACCAGTTTATACCTCCATCGTCGTCTATTCTCAAAGGTAAAGTGCAAATAAAACTACATTTTTTTTTAATCAATTATTATTCTATTAGGGTTATTTATACATTTACAACTACAAAATGCATTTTTCAGTGTTTTCCATACTACAGTTATTTTTATTTAATGTATTACTTGGCTTTAATTTGAGTATGATTTTTGCGTTGGAACGAATTATTTGGTTTTACATGTAATCATATGGGAAAAGATGATTCACCTTACGACATTTTCATGATACGATCTCAGTTTCGGAACGGATTAATTTCATATCCTGAGGTACCACTGTATATGTACAACAATGTTTCCATTTCAATTTAACTTTCTTTTAATTTGCTTAACATCTTAATTTTTATTTATAACTAATTAAGTTAATGAAAGTAATTTTTTGCTGGGATAAGAAATTAAACATTATTATTATGAATATAGAAATTGACTAGTCCATGCATTGCATATGCAAAATTAATTAATATCAGCAATTTTATCTGTTTATAAAACAATTTTTTTAAAGTAAAACAATTCAAAAATTATTA
>NW_019387675.1:0-9564 GCF_000671375.1 Centruroides sculpturatus | reverse complement strand
TTTCGTAACAACTGAATCCTTTAAGCATAAATATTAATCTAAATTATGAAAATTGCTGTGTGTTTAATGAGTAATCTTACTCATTAAACACTTTGCAATTTTCATAATTCCTTCTTCCTTGTAACTTCAGCTTTCTTGTAATAATTCTTGAATTTGTAAATTTTTTTTTTAACTTGTAATTTTACTTGCCTCTCATAATCATGCTCCTTTTATTTTAAATCCTTCGTTAAAAGAATTAAGTAAAATCCTTATAATATTAATTTTTTCTCTTGTAAAATAATTTTTTGTAACATCTTGTAATACTTAAAACTACTACTATTAATTATGATCTTGCTCTTCATTCTAATTTAAATTTTCTATTAAAGGAATTAATTAAATAAAATTCTTGCAATTTAATTTTACTAATTTATATTTTGTTTTCTTAAAATTCTTTTATTTTTCTTTACTTTTGAATGTGAAGTTTTTTTTTTACATTTATAATTATAGATTTTGATAATTAGCTTTAGAATTTTATGTAAAATATTAAATAAAGAGTTGGAGTGGAGTGATGCCATGAGGAAATGCAACATGTGGGCAGATCTGCCGAGTGTTGCATTATAGTCCAGACCTATTTAGGTGTTAGGCATGTGAAGAAAACTCAAAACTTCACAGGGCAACTCCATTGGTGAGGTCAAACTCCACCAGTGTTTGGTGGTTTTATTAGTGGTACTAAAAATAAAAGTTTCTATAACTGCTTGGTTAGTATTTAATATCATTCTTTATCGAATTTTACATACAAGAACTTAAATTTATATACTAATTTGTAATTTCTGATCTCATTTTTAAAAAATTAGTTACAATAAAAGAAAAAAACTTAAACAAAATTATGAAGAAATTCTTCTAAATATTACTTAAATTACCAGAATTCTGACTACATTAACTAATTTTAATGATTTGATTAAAATTAGAATTTCTAATATAAGTTTTCCATAAGAAAATACACTAAACTATAGATTCTATTTTAAACAATGCACATGAATTATTTATTGCATAATGTATAAAAATTAGTTTATTATATACCATTTCGCATTCAGGAAAAAAAAATGATATCACTGCAAAAATAGTTGCAGGATAACAGACAAATGAATTATTCAGATTGTTTTTCATGTAAAGCAGAGAACAAAAAATATAATGTCTGATTCAAAGATTCGAATCTATGTTTCTTAAAGATTATATGAATATTTTTGACAAGTAAGTGACTAAAATTAAGAACTTTGATGATTATTATTAATTTTTTAATGTAGTAATTAGCTAAATTAAAGGTATTTAAAGAATATTAGAAAGTAAAATATTCAAGGAATTAATATGGCTTATAAAACATGTGAAAATTTTAATTTAAATTTAGAAAATTTGGTTTGAAAATGTGACTTGGAAAGAAGCAAGCAGTAGTTTATCATGAATTTTAAATTTGATTTCTAAGAATTAAAATGATACATGTTTTATATTAACTTACAAATGAATTCTGAATTAGTATCTAGTCACCTAAATACGTTAATAGCAGTATAAGCACATTAAGGTGTAAAGATTGAGTAAGTTTTGGACTGTAACCATGTGTTTTGTTCTTATCATGATCTTTTTTTAGTACAGAAATCACTGTACAAAAGCATAAATCGTGTTTAATGAGGATTAAATTTTATCAAAAGACAGTAANTTATTTAAAAATAATACAAAAATGATAAATTAAAATTTATTTGAATAAGCAGGGCAAAAAGTCCATTTTTTATTTGTTTATTTTTATGAGATTTTGAGCAGAGAGAGTCTCATCAAGGCTATCGAAAGTTTGTATAGTACCTAGGGATAGAGTGGACACCTTTTGCCCCTTAGTAAGGGCCTTTTGCGATTTTTTTTTAAATATTTTTTTTCTGAACAAATGAAATATATTGAACGTTTATTTACTAGTAAAAGGTAATGTTAAAGATTTTATTTTTTTATTAGTGAAAATAGTTTAATTTATAAGTAGTAGGAATCATTAAAGCACCCCAAGTTTTCTTAGGGTTGTGGAAAAATCCCAATCTTTTCCAAATAGCCCCAAACCTCACATTTGCAACTTGTCAAGCATTTTTTTTTTTTTGGTCTCGGTGATCAGTTTCATTTAATTTTTTTTTCAATGATTGATATTGAATTTTTGTTTTTATGTTTTATAATCAATGGATAGTTTTTACTGAAATTATTTAATTAATAATACTAGTTTAACATTCTTATTCCATAAAATAATGATACTGTTTACAAAAATTTAAGAAATTTCTTGTAAACTTAATTTTGTTCTGGCTAATTTTTGTAAAATGATGATACTGATTTCATTTATTCTAGCATCAAATAATCTCTCTGTTAAAAATCAAACTATTATGTTGTGCAAATAAGACAGGCAGCTACAATAAATTCACAAAATTCACCAAAATATTTTACCAGAGAACTATGTACAGTACATGCAGAGATTATCTTACTTGTTAATTAAATGCTTCATCGTTTTGGACTTTTGGCCACTCTATACATAGGTGCAAAATATGCTCATTTATTTGTTCATTTCACCTCAGAAAAAGTATTTTGGTCAAATTGTATGTCTAATTTTAAATGTAGAAAATTACTGACCAAATTTAAGTGTAATGATTACATTCAGAAGTTAATTCTATGACTTGCACGAGTTTGGACTTTCTTATGCATTTTCCCTACGATTTACAAAGGGAATCTAAAAGATTTATCGTAAGCATGCAAAAGCAGCTCTCAACTAATTTCTGTGTATAAATGTATAGTTATATTGAAGCAAAAAACTTTTAATTAATTAAAATTGTTGCCCACTTTAATGAGATTTTTCAATTTTCCACACTAATGT
Source organism: Centruroides sculpturatus (assembly GCF_000671375.1). NCBI lineage: Eukaryota > Metazoa > Arthropoda > Arachnida > Scorpiones > Buthidae > Centruroides > Centruroides sculpturatus. Next base: position 6,695 of record NW_019387675.1, on the reverse strand, counting down.
TGTTGTTCTGTAAGAAATTTTGTCAGAAATTTCAGTTCAAGAATATCTGTTTAAGCATTTAATATTGTTTGTTTTTAAAGTACGAGTAATAAATAAATCTTTTCAAAAATAACTTTTAGAGATAGTTCCGTATTACTTTCTACCAATCAATATAACATTCCGATCTGGAATTTATCCAAATGTAAATTCTATTTCTATTTAAGAACAAACTCTAGTAATACATCTTTCATTAATTTCAGCAGATTTTCTTTTCTTTAATATTAATCTGTAGTTTGTGTTAAGTATTTAGAAGTGTGTTCTGTCGATTCTCACTTTTCTGCAATAAAGTGGAATGTTTAGAACGTATTCTTTTAAACTCTCTGCATTTTCTCTATTTTATAATTTTCTTCCCTATTTAATCCTGTTTTTAATCTGTCAATTTTATTCAAATGTAAGCATATGAACAATAAGTGGTGGCTCAAAACTTTAACTGAAATATATTTAAAAATTATTTGAAGAGTAGTTAAAAATCCTTTAAAATATCTGCACATCCCTGAAACAATTCAAATCAGTTTTAATTAGTTACTTATATATTTTATTTGTTTATTTATTTAAATTATATTTACAGACTTTTAGGCTACCCTGTTACGTAATGAGGTGTTTTTATATCTTGTTATAAAAATAATTTTCTCTTAATTGTTCTGTGGCTGTCAGCCATATTGTAGTTTGTATATAATTCATAATTCCTTATTTTATTTCTATTTTTCTACTTTCTTTCTATTGTCTTCGAGAACTTTCCATATCAACTGTTACTACTTGAGGGGGGAGACTTACCCCTTCTCAGAACCAAGGGTAAAACAATGGAGTAAGGTATGAGTGTTTCTCTGAATTTGGGGAAATAAACAAAAGAAAATATAGCCTGAGGCAAGAAGAAAGGAGAGAGGAGAACACTTTTTGGCTGGACCTCAAAAGGAACTGATGTACAGTGTAGTGAGTGAAGCTCAAAAAGAGAGAAGTGGTAAGAAGACAGCAGGTATAGGAGAGGACTGTCGAGGTTAGAGAGGGAGAAGCACGAGAGACTAAGGAAAACCGAAAGAATCAGAGAACCTCGAGAACAAATTGCTGAATCAGTAAAGAAGAATAAAAGATCACGTCTGTGAAAGGGCACCTCCCCGAAGATATCGAGCAATCAACGTGGACCCGGGTACTCTCTATCTCTTTATGCTTTCTATGCTTTCCTAAGTCTAATTGTTTTCCTGTTATATTAGTTTTAAGTTAGATGTAAGATTTAGTTTTTAAGTCTGTTATCAAGGTTTTGTGTTACGTGTGCGTATATTATATACTTGTACAAGAATAAGAAGCGACCTATTTTCCTGTGAGGATAACAGGGTAAAGAAACCTGTTAAGTTGGGATCTTTGTAACAAAACAAGTAAAAAAGAACCGTGTTCAGAGAGCATTAAAGGAATATTCAATCATACACGTTTTTGTTCCTGTGTTCCTATCTGTAATGTTTATTCGTGGACTTACAAATCTCTTGTTACGAACAACCACAGTTCTGTGTGTTTAGTTTTAAATGAACTGTGTCTTAGGAAGTGTTACATGTAAGAAAAAAGTTATACTTATTCTACCAGTTCATATGGAAGATAATGGGTACATTCCGTTATGCATCAGTTTCAGTCACAACTGATGCACCACGTGAACAAATTAATAAACTTTTACCAGAATGTCTAGCAACTTAACATGGTGGAGGAAGGAAATGGTGCCATATTAGCTTTGGAGACTTATTTTATCAAAATAACATTGGGTAAATTCAGTTGAGTAATAAAAATGGTATTAATAATATAACCATGGAAGTGGCCATATTGCTTTGTCAGAGCTCACTGTATCACAGCCTGATGAACACAATGCACATTGATTGCTGCACAAATGAACTCATTGTTTAATATTAGAACACATTTTATTACATCATGGTTTACCAATACACTGTTTGATGCATATTAGAATGTACCCAATGTTAATACTGTGAGTGATGTTTTGGGAAAAGTTTATTTTGTTTTAGCTATATTTAATCTATTGAACTCTGAACTTGTAACATGGTTTAAAAATTATTGTAAAATTATTCAGTATAATTATTAATCTAAGGGGAAATTTATTTATGATTACCACTGGGTATAAATATTTAAAACTACACTTTATTACGCTTTACTGTACGGAGTGTCAAAATCCATGTTGTACATTATTTCTGTTGTAATGATTCCCCTGAAGATGGGCTGGAAGGCATGAAAGTACTAGGGTTTAAGAGAAATATTTCAGTTTTGATCTCCAAGATGGTAGAAAGTATAAAGTAATTAGAGATAGCCTACAGCATATTAAATAATTTTTATGTTGCCGTAGGCCATATTACTTTCATTTTAATTTGTAAAATACTAGTTTAAGTCATGTAATTACATATAACAGTTATAATGTATGGTTCTTGAATGCTAGTGATACAGCTTACACAAGATCATCTTGGATCATTTAGATTTTTAAGTAAAAACACCTAGATAACATCACTTTCTTACATTAGTCAGTGTAAGCTTACATTTAACAAAATTAAAATTAAACATTTTAATTTTATTGCCAGCTTATATCATTCTTTACTCATGTATTCCCATGAAAGTAGCTTCTGATTCAAATCAAACTAGAGGGAGACTATAATTTTCTATGTAAAGAAAGTTAAAAAAATAAAAACACAAATGATAGATTGAAGGAAAAAATTTGTAATAATTGTAAAATTCATGTCCAGAAAATCATTTTAATTGCAAAGAAATTTTTATTATGATTAGTAAATAGGATAGTCCAATTGCTATTTGTGTGTATAGTTTTTTTCAATCAATTAATCTTTATATGCAATAATTATTTTTAAAATTAATGCTGAATGATCATTTATAGCAATTAACAACAAATAATTTATTTCTTAAAAATATATTTTTATTTTCTATTTCCATATTTAATAATTTGTAATTATGATTATAACAGAACGTACAAAGTTTTAATTTATTTTCTGGTAAGGATAATAAATTGTTTCAACAGTTTGTACAGTAATAAGATTAAGAGGGTCATTAATTGATCTTAAAATAGATTGTTTCTGCTATAATTTAAGTTCATTTATTTTGTTATAAACGTTTTAAATCGTAAATTTTTTAAAGATGTCCATTTTCTTTGTTTGTAAGACCATAATAAACAGAAAATTTCTGTCAAAGACGTGAGTTTACAATTGATATTCTAACTCTCTTATACTTTATCGTCTGCAGCTGTAAATAGTAAATGAATCATTAAATATTTAATCATTCATTTATTTTTTAACATTTTAAAACATTTAAAAACTTTGAATTTTGTAGTTAATATTTTAATTTTTCATCATCATTTTTGTTTCTTTGTTTATGCTTCTTTATTAAAATGTCCATCCATATCTGAAGGAGGAGAAGGATAAATTGTGGAATAGCAACTGGCAGTCGTTAATTAAAAAGTAATTTAGCAATAAATATAGTTTTCTGCTTTTTTATTTTTCTGGTTGTAACGTGAGAAAATAGCCTGTGTCAGATTTGACCCTTCAGGTTTTTTGCAAATCTTGACACTTTCACATCCCTGAATCCCAAAAGGTCCAAAAAGGGGGGAATATCTCAGGGTGTGTGTGTGTTGTTGTTGTTGTCTATTTTGATTAATATCTCAGGATGGAATAAAGATTAAGAAACAGTATTTGGCATGGTAACTTGTTTATTAGGGGCATTGGCACTAGTAATTTTTGGAGTATGGAACTCAAGGGATGGAAAGATGAAGGGGGGATTCATGGGTCATATCTTGGCTGGGATATGACTTAATGAAAATTGTACTCATATGAGTTTTAAACTCTTTTGAAATGATGATTTTGTTATATAAAATTCTAAAATGGCACCCCAAATTTGAAAGAAAACCAACATGTTACTTAGTTTTTAATGAAGCTGATGTAAACAGAAGACTAGCACATTCCTAAAATATTATTTTAAAAAAGGCTTTTTTGTAGTTTTTTTGGGCAATTAAAAATTGATGTTTAAGCAAATTTTTGTAATTATAAGTGATATGTTAATATTATAATTATTATTTATTCTCTTTTAAGATTTCAAATTTTATTTTTTGTGATTTGTAACATTTTTATTTTTATAAACATAAAAATAAATGCACTAAATAATGTGTATAAATAGTTTAAAATTGAGAACTTGTATAGATTTTTTGACAGCTTAAAAAAGTCATTTCAGAACTGTATGTTGTCAATTGATAGTGGACTGGACGATGACTTTTCTAGTCCAATAGTGTGATCGCATTGTATAAATTCATTGCTGAAGGCTATAGTTGATCTCAGAAAACAATCAGAGCTGAAACAGCAGTTGTTTCCATTTTATCCAAACTGCTAATAAAATAAGCAGAAAAAGTAACTAAAAATAAACTCTGACGCTCGAAATTTAATCCAAAATTTATATTCTCTTCAAATATAAAGTTAAGTGTCAAAAGAAATTGCAATTGTAACGTTTCTATGCATTTATGCCTATTTTATATACCAAAAATAGTAACAATAAAACCTCTTTCGTCTTTAAATGAAAAAAAATTGAAAAGTTTTTGATTTAGCTTTTTTATAGCTTTATTAAATTTTATAACAATTTAATTGAATTTTTCTGTAGATAAAACTATTCGTTTATATTAATAAACGACAGCACTGTTTATAACTATCAAACTTTTGATATAAAAATCCGTAGAGGAAAATTTTATGTTTTATTCTGTAATTTACAGTGAAGTCACCCTTGTAGTTAACAAATTTTAGTTGATAGATACATTTGTGTAAGCTAAACTAAATGTTTTGATAATATATAGTCCTATATTTTATAATAAAAGAAATTTTTCTATATATTAAATGTGAGAGAATTGCATTTATCTTACATAAAACATCATTGATACAATCAATAAAATTATAGTTGTACAGATCAATAAATTTCAGCTTCAGAAGCACTACACTGATGATATTTACCTCTAAAATTGGGTCTTTCTTAACTAATGTTTTTGATTTTCTTTCATATTTTATTTTATTCTCTGTATTTGGAAACAAATTTTAGGATTTTTTTTACATTTAAATAAATAGGTACATGATATTTTGTAGGCTTTTTCTTTCATAAAAGTGGTTATTTGTTAAATTTACTTATGCCGTATATTACTTCAAATTTAAAATGCATCCTGAATGTCATTAACTCCTCTTTATAACAAAGTTCTACTTGATAGAAGTCCTGTAATAGATGTGATTTTGAGGCTTTCTTTTTAAAAATTTTGTAAAAAAATCACTTATTTATGGAATGGTTTGATTGGTGTATCTGCATGTGTTCATTTTCATTTAACCACAAGTTCATTCTGAGAATTTTTATTTCCTTGTTTACATTTGGTTTTATATTTTCTTATTATTCCTTGAAAATGATAGTTGTGTCAAATAATCTTTCCAAAAACCTATAACCGGCATGAAATATGTTCAATTGTTAGACCGTTGCAAATAATGTTCAATATGTTCAGATTCAAATTAAATCGACATCAGTGCTTATAATAAATTAAGGAATAACAACATGCATTTTCTCCGAATTTCGACATGTTTAAACGGATTTATTCATAAAAAATTACGTAAACCATCATACAAGTAGACGATCATTACGTAGCGACTGGAGATTCAAAGACACGTGATTCCCAATGGAACTTGAAATACGATATTTAAAAGTTTTGTTCCAAAGACAGCTGACATTCTAACGGATCATTGCAAATAGAACATAGCCTGATGAAGGACCCAGTGGGATCCGAAAACGTTAGCGTAAGCAATTGAACATATTTCACGCCGGTTATAGGTTTTTAGAAAGATTATTTGTATTGTTCCTGTGTGCATCGATTAATTATTTAGATAGATTTGTCATTATGCAATTGGCAAAAAAGTCTTCCAAAAATTACAATCTAAAAGCCGGAATGTCTGAGCAAGCACAATGCATCTACTGTAAAGTGGAAATACAGAACACAATTTACAACACATGTATATAATGCCTTATCTACAACTTAATGTCATTAAAAATTCTCACTGCTCAATAATTTTTTGGACACTCTGTGTATATATGTGTGGTTCAGGGTACAGTGGTACAAGATACATAGCATATTGAAGGAACTGAAACAATTCATAATTCAATATTATGGTATATTGGTTAAGACGACAATTTTATGGACAAATAGTTGATGGAATTTTAATGTATCTATCAATCATAATACAAATAAATTTTTTAAGCAGAAAGAATTACGAATATATATATAAAAAAAAAACTGTATAAATAAACAGATGCTGAATTAATAAAGTACAAAAGATAGACTACTTAATTGTTTGAGGAATGTTTCTTTGTAAACAGAGCCAGCAAGGCTATTGAGTTATGCACAAAAGAACCCCTAAAATTTAGTCTTTTATGGAAAAAACATGATTTAAAAGTGATAAAAATTAAAATTTTGTTTGATAAATGGAGAAAAATCAGTTCATATTCATTTTATTCATATATTTTTATGGCTTTTGGAGAGGAGTGGAATTCCACATTTGCAACGGTCTAAACTTTTTCGCGTCTCCCTCGGTCCATTTGTAAATATTGTATACTCAGCATACTCATTTGATATGAAAGTTTGAATTTTGTTTCTTCAT
>NW_019387674.1:8753-9967 GCF_000671375.1 Centruroides sculpturatus | reverse complement strand
TGTTATTGATAAACATTGCGCGTAACGTTAAATGCTTAAATAAAATCAGATGATACTAAGTAACTTGTGTTAATCAATTACGAAAAATCATATTTAAAAGTTCCAAAAATGATTTATTTAATTTTAAAATTTCCATCAATTTACTCAAAATGTAAAATAAATGGAAAAAGTGGAATGTGTGTATCAGTTTTCATTTTTTTCAACAGCATCAGTTTTATTTTAATAAAAGATTGTTAAATTAAAGCGATTAATAATAAAACCAACGAACAGACATTTATTGTGACGTCGTCGCAATTTCGGCTGTAACTTTTTTTATCATGTTTCTTAATTTATTTAATTTAAAATATATGCTATCCACATCAAATTAGTAGTGGCTTGCACCCGTACGTCATAATTTTCCTTTAGTAATTGAGTCGTGACGGTCATCTATTTGAGTTTTGAGTCATTTTAGATGAAAAGATTTGAATTGAAATAACGTCACTTCCGGTTCATACCAAAAGTTCCCGTCCTGTTTTTAAGCTTTCCGTGTCTTTTTTTGACGTTCACCTCTCTGAGATGTTTCTCGAGATTAAGGATCGGCAGACATACAGTGGGAATTTATACGCCAATAATTTTTCTTACAAAACTTCGAGTAGAATATAAATTAAGGTTAAAATTTCATCTTTCACTAAAATCAAATAAAACTTTCTGTTCAATATCGTTCGTAAATTCCAAACACAAAACTTCTTTCTTAAAAATGACAATTAAAATCGTATTAAACTACAACACTAATAACATTTATAAATTTCATTTAATTTTACATAAAACGTAACTTTACGTGTGAAATTGTACTTAAAATGTTTGTGAAATTATAAAATGACGAGAGAATGAAAAGAAAATTGTGTTTTAATTACTCCATCGCTGGAAATTGAAAAGAAAAAACAAAACTACAGTAGAACCTCGATTATGCGACTCAATTGGGAACTGGGGTTGGTCGGATAATTGAGAAGTCGGATAACCGGAAAGCATGAAAAAATCCATTATTAGTGTAGTATATTATTATATCCCATGTACAATCGACCCCCCTATAATTACGGTCCCTATAATTACAGTTCCTATAAAACTACAAACAAATTGTGACGGTATCCGTAAAAAAAGGTAAAAAAAACTCCTATAATTACGTAAAACGTCATCGGGCAGCCGAACTACTTTCCGTGCCGTCATTGTTTCTGTTC
>NW_019387674.1:0-4542 GCF_000671375.1 Centruroides sculpturatus | reverse complement strand
TTATATAAGACTAAATTTTTGAAGTCGACGATGAGTCTTGTTTGTTAGCTTGGTGATATTAATAATATTTTAGTGAGAATAAATAAATAAAAATAATTATATAAAAACAAATAATACATAGAATTACAGAAACGGATTAATTGGAGAAATAGTTCAACAAATAACAATTTATTACTTGTTAAAGTGTCTGAGATTTTCGAATTCGATAATAATTTACGTAATTTACCAAACTGCACTGCCGATTTAATACATTTCCGTTTTGAACAGGTTCGTTTTGGACGGGTTTTATTGTTTCAACCGCGACTATCCAAATAGTTTATGACTAAATTTCTTTACGTTGCTATTAGCTGAAAGCATTCCGATCGTGGCTTTTGCATTTTACCCTCGTATACAGCCGAAACTGTTCGAGAGCGGCAAAATTTATGTCAAAGTTATCATCTATTTATGTATTTTTTAAATTAAAGACGTGGACGAAAATTATAAGGGAGATACACAAAGAAAAAAACGTTATTTTCCGTGCAATGTTAAACTTTTACGTTTTTAATTAGCGTTGAGCACGCACCGGTGTGACGCAGCGCGTTTCTAAATCCGTAAATGAAGGACATCGAGTGTTGGTAATAAAGGTCCTTCAGTTTTCAGAAAAAAGGTATTATAACGTGAAATTTAAAACAAAAATATTTCTGAATTAAGTTAGTTTTATCGAAACGCTCACAAGAATTAATTAAACTAAATGAAAAATAATTTTTATTTAAAACGTATAAAAATAAATTAACTGTGAGTAGAATTTAACTCTTGCAATTATATTTATTTTGTTCTAACGAAAGATAAAATTCGATAAAGGGAGTGGACTTGCGTGTTTCCTAAACATTTAGTAGTCAAGGACATCAAGTTGTTCAATTTTCAAATACTATTTCAGTTTATAACTTCTTCCTTTCCTTTAAACGAAGGTTGACAAGAATTATGATGGAATCAATAAGAATATTTAAAATCAATTCATCCTTATAATGATCATTATAAAAAATGCGTTGAAAGTATTAATATGATCAGACACTATACAATTTTCTGTAGATATTTCTTGTTATCTCGTTCGTTCTTTAACGATCCCTTCAACCTTTATATCCTCGAAAAATTAATCCTGTTTCTTTCTCTCTTTCAAAAAATTAATTCCTAAACCCGTAATTACTAATACAATCAATTTTACGATTTATGTCAAGTATAAAAACACAGCATCGACTCGCGCAACTTTCTCAACATAAATGTAGAATCTGCGTGTGGCGCCGTCTGTTACGATATTTTACTAAAATTTTTTATCTCTAATTAAAAAGGGCAAAATTTTAATTTTTAGAGTGGAGACGAGTTTTTTACAAAATTGCAAAAGCTAATAACGAGTAAATGTCTTCAAGATATCCCACCCCTCTCGAGAGTAATAAGTGGCTTTTTAAATTTACCCTTCTCTTTACCCTTTAACATTTAAAATTTAATGCCATCAATTTCCTTAATACACAAATAACCCTCTCAAATTTTAGAAATTATCGGTAAAAAAGGAACAAGACCTATTATGGTTTAAAAAAGGTAAACAAAATCGATCCTCTCTTATACCTGTATATAAAAAACTCCAATTTAATTTAATGTTTTTTCATTTCTCAACATTAACATATGCTAGGTCCAAAAATGAACATATCTTGGTGGTCATTTTCTACCAATTTCATACTTTTCCTCTGTATACCTGCTGCAAAAATAAAAACCAATTTATTGACGTAAATAAGGAAAAGACGATAAACTTTGTAACAGACATATAGTAGACACATAGAGTCCTTGATAAAAAGAAGTAAATTACAAACACCTGTTTTGAATTAATAATCTGCTTTGGAACCTGTTACGTAAATTATTATTGAATTCTAAAATCTCAGACATTTTAACAATAAATAAAATTATATTTGTGGAGCTATTTCTTCAATTATTACCTTTCTGTAGTTCTCTATAATATTTATTTTTATATAATTAATAGACTATTATTTATTCATTTTCAGTAAAATATTATTGTTTACTTTATCGGCATTCATATAGAAAAATGAAAAAAGAATGAATATGGATCAGATAACGTCCTCGTCAAGGTTTTTATATTTACGAACTCGGCAGTCTTTAACGCATGGAGAAATAAAACACACAAGTTCGGTGTTATTTTATATACAGTAAATTAGTGTGTGTGTTGGGCGGGAAACGTTATTGTTCATCTAATTTGAATTTTATAACTCTTCTTTTTTGATCGAAATTTTGCGTGGTGAAACGGGTGACGACCGGATATAATACGCGGTGTCTTTCTATAGTAGGGGTCGCCAAAGTAGTCGATATCGACCCCCAGGGGACGATGTGTCATCATTGGGGGTCAATTGGGGTCTATGCGGCAAACAGGTCAGAAGCTTTTTTTTCTTTTTTTGCTCATACAGAAATCACAACGTTTTATTTTTTCCTCACACATTTGCACTTGTAATAAAACTTTACGTTGGGGGTCAATGTGAGGTGTTCGAAAGTTGTTGGGGCTCGACGGTTAAAAAAGTTTGGCGACCATTGCTCTATAGCAACACCGAATACGATCTCCTGTCGATAACTGATTATTATCTCTTTCGGTTTGCTTGCGTCATGCCCGCCACTCAAGGAATTTATCTACTTCGGTTCTTGATACACTTTTTTCGATCTGTTCCCAGTCTGTTCCGAACTCTCGCATATAAAACACTCTAAAAACTTTCTAACGATCAAGTCGCATACAAGTTGCTCTCTCCAGATTCGATGTATTTATAACAACGCGACATTTCATGTACACTTTTTCTCTGGCGAACGCCTTCATGACACACTCAAATCCAATGTCTAATTGTCTCGCTACCGTTAGCTTATAGGTCTGGTATGAAAAATAAATAGCTATTTCGTTAGTTAACCTACTATCCAAAGTTGTCTCACTCGCTTCCATCCGAATCCGATCGCGCCATACGCGACCGCTGGCGTCACAAACTTTCTAACCCAAAACAATTGCTGCCGCAGCTTCCGTATCGCGCGAGACGTCGTGTCGGTCGTGATCAGGCACCGAAGACGTGTCGACCCTCCGGTCACACGATGTTTACTCATTTATTAAACCAAAAGCATATTTGATCGATAATGAAGTTTTCGAATAAGAAGTAAGAAAAAAACTATGCTCGAAACTTTTTCTGTTGATAAATTGTGGAAGTTGAATTTGAATTTACGCACCAAACATTAGGCTAACAGTTTAATCTCGCCATTTAAAGTAAAATTTCCTGAATCTGCTTATTTAATTCCAAGATTTTACTATCTGCACAAACAATCTCTAAGAGGAATTTAAATACGCATTTAGTGTAAAATGTCTGCCTAAAAGAGCATTTACTCAAGAAAATTATTTGATTGTGCGGTGATTTATTTTTCGCATACAATTTTTGAAATAATACAGAGTATGAAGTACTTTAATTACAAATTTTTGTCACGCAATTCGACACATTACATTTGCCAGCCAAACACTTTGCCCTTGAATAGTGAAATAAATAATAATATTTTAGAAATTATAAAATCGATGTCTATAATTTTTCTTTTAATATTTAAACGATAATCGAGTCACTTCAAAACTAGAAATAATTAAATCATTCAAAATTTATTTAATTAATTGTATTGTAGATAACAAATAATTTTTAAATAAGTTGCAGGAAAGCAGTTGTCATTGATAAGCCAGTTTTTTGTAACGATTTTTAGAAACTTTATGACGAAAGTAAATGCAAAGCGACTTACAAGTTGTTCATCGAGACAGAGAACGCTCCGAAAATGCAGTACGAAAGGTTTCTTAATTTATTCTTACTCTTGACGCTTTTCTTGTGTTACGCGAAATGCAACGATACAAATCCCGAAGACGGCGATGATTTTCGACAAACGTCGATGATGTTAGAAAATGCGGAGATGCTAATCAAAACGGCTTTGAAGTCTGTCTTAAAGCGGAGTCTTCCTTATCTAATGAGAATTTTCCAAGAAGTGAACGTATCTTCGCCTTGCACGAAGTCTTCCGTTCTCTTCCTGAAAGACTTGATGAAACTGAAAGAATGGCCTGTTCGAAGTAAGTAATCTTTACTGTATAAAATTATTAGAACTTAAGCTAAGATTTCTATACACATGAATTCCTCGTATAATGCGGAGGAAGGTTTCTTCAAAATCGGATTTAAGAGTCTGAGAACGTGGAAATTTACAAAAATATCGGACAAATTTATCACGATATCAATACTTTATTTTATTATGACAGAAAAAATGCAGTCATTCAATTTTACCTTTCTCGTGATGACACTGGTGAAGGGAAAGTTGAAAAGTGGTAGCGTTAATTACGTTATATCCTAGCTGTTTTAACATAATGCGTAACTGTGTGATGTTATAACCAAGGATAGCATTTCAGAGTGTAAAAGATCAAAGAATAGTGCAGAGAAGTGATTTTAATAATGTATCTTGAGTAAAACTGTATATTTAATTTTTTATAATATTTATTTTTATATAAAAAAT
>NW_019387673.1:0-9565 GCF_000671375.1 Centruroides sculpturatus | reverse complement strand
AGATTTTTTTCATAATGCATCTCTAATAATAGTTTGTATAAAAATTAGAAAAAATAAAATTAAGAACTAATAAAAGATGAAGTTTTACATTTCTAGTTATGATAATTTTTGCCATATTTTAAAATTATGGCATTTATATATCATCAAAGAGATTCCATACATAATTAAAAAATATACAAAAACTCTATGAACCTGATTGCTTTTTGATTTCAGAATCAATGTTTAGTTCTTTGGATAAAAGACACGCATTAATTTCTCTTTTCTTAACAGGTTCCGTGTCTCATCACAGGTCCGGAAAGCCCTCGACAATAACTGTTTCCTTAAAACAATGCTTGGAACCACTATTAAAAATACAAGAAGAAACAAATCAGACTTTACAAAGTATCAACAATCACTTGGAGTCTGTTATGGCCCAACAACACAGAATTCAGGAACAACTTGCACAGCGAAATGATATCAGTATTATCATTATTTTTATGGCTATACAGCTTTTATTCCATTGGCTGTTGTGAATCATGTACAGTGCCTGACAGATACTTGTTTTTTATATATGCACTATATTAAACTGCCAATTCCATGACAAAAACGTGACGTTTTCAAAAATATAAAGATTAAAAAAATTTGTTAATGCTAGACAAACCAATTTTGGATAACTTTTTGGCCATCAGTTTAAGCATATCCAGTCTTTTAATAAGATAGATTTATATTTGAATTAAGAATGCAACTGTTATTACTTCTTATAGCATACATTTATGCTATATTTACATTTCTCATCTAGCATTTGCCAAACGAATAAGAAGCAAATGTATGTAAGGAAAATATCCGCCTATCGAATACTGCTTAGACCGGCTCAGAAATGATGCGCCGAAATTAAACGAGAAACCAAAGTTATTTGTTATTTGATATACAATAGTGTAAATAATATTATGTGTTAAAAATATGTACATAACAGAGGAATATATACTATATGTTAGATTTTACAATGTTATGTTAAATTGTTTAGAAATATAATATAAACTATAAAATATCCTATTTTGTTTAGAAAGAATTCTTGAGATCTATAAATATGCATGTTGAGATAACTGCACTTCATTATTTTAAAATTATTTTGAATTGAAAAGTTATATCTAATTATTTATGAAGTTTTTTGGGGGTCACAAATTAAACGNATGCAATATTTATATTAAAAAAATACAACTTTATGCATTTCAAATATTAAAACAGCTGAAACAAGAATGAAAAGTTTAAACTATTTTATTAAATAATAACAATAATAAATCAAAATTTTGGTTGCTATTTTTATTATATTTTATTTTATTTTCACTTTTTTCTTATGTTTAATTGTTAAAAAGGGACACAATAAAGTCTGTGGGACCATACCATTGTTTTCTGTAATGTATATATTTTGTTTACGGTAGAGTATTCTTTAATCCAAAAATAATTTGAAAAGTTTGTAAATAACATAATATAATGATACAATTTACTTTTTAAATCAATTCATTAGAGTTAATACATATATTTATTATGTATTTATTGAAAAAATATTAAAATTTTCTTAAATTTTACTCTACTGCATAACAAAATATATTACTAATTTATTGAAAGTTTTAAAATAGTTTATCCAATTTATAAAATTAAACTTTCCAAAGAATGGTCCTCTTTTAGTAGTTTATGTTATGTGTATTTAATAAAAAATGAATATTTACATATTGATATTCTAATGTGTTGTATTTCAATTTCATTTTATTTTAAAATCAGGCTGTTAAATTTACCTATGCATTTGTACAATTATATTGAATATTTAATTTTTTACACACGAATGAATTTTTGATGTAAGAATGAAGCCTACATATATTTATAATAGTAGGAGTGTATGTATCAATTGAAATTTATGTACATTAAAAAAAAAGAAGAGATTATATAAAGATTGGTTTGTTTGCCAGTTTACTACTACCTATTATTTCAAAATGTATTGACCAGATCTTATCACCCTATGAGTCTGCCCACATTATGGTACGACTAGAAAAAAAGCATTAACCATCTCGATTCATCCGAATGCATTTGATCGAGTGTTAACAACTTATTTTCTTATACGAAATACTTAACTTTGTCATCGTTGGAATATGGTAACTTAATGTTTCAAATTTATGATATTTATCAGTTTTTGTGGTGTTTATGTTCTGCATTGGTTTGAAAAGCAGTCTCTTGTGAATTACAAAGAGAGATAATTTATTAGTTGACTTTTCGATAGAGGTCAAACAATAGTTTATCAGATTTATTGACTTTGTCAAAAATACATAAAAATCTTTTTATCTGTATGATACATTCTACATTCTGAAGCTTTCTGCTAATTTAAATTAAAAAGCTCGAAAGTTCATTAAGATTTATAATGGGATAGTTTCTTTATAGTAAGTACCTAAAATGAATATGGTGATTGTTTTGATAAAAACATGTTAATAAATTATAGAAAAATATATTTCTTTTTGGCCTATACATATAATTGAGTCATCCTTTATTTGTCCCTTCACATGCTTTGCAGAGGCAATAACATATTTACGGCAATACCGACCTTTTATTTGAGGCTACATGTTTGCCTTCCAATATAAATGAGTTAAAGTCCACTAGTGGTGGTCAGGACAATTATTAAATAAATAAATATATTAAAAATTTTGCCAGGAAAAATTCACATATAGAAAAATATATATGTGAATTTTTCCTGGCAAAATTTTTTTTAATGTTAATAAATTACTTTACTGTTAGTTTCCCCTCATTTTCTACTAATATGCAACAGAAAAATTTAGAAAAAGATTGCATTTTCTAATTTACTTGAAAATCTGAAATTTCTCTGATCTGTAATTTGTTATTTTACAAATATTTAGATAAAATATCAGTACATCTTATTAGGCTTTTTGTTATCTTTGTAATTTTGGTCAAAGATTATTTCATGGTGCTATTAATGGTTACTAAATGGGAGAACATTACGGCATCCGACATTCACCCGGCAATCCTAATGTGCTTACCAACAAACTAGAGAGTAATTCCAAGGGAAATTGAATAGGGCAATGCTTCAACCAGGCAGATTGCATCTACGAATGGCATTATGGTATCTCAGTACGTTTGTTACCTTTTCTCCATAGAATTGGAGAAAAGATACAATACTGGAATACTGCAATAGGTGGTGAAAGAAAGATGGCTTCAGATAATCAATGTGAGACATAGAAGGTAATTTGGATACAGGAGCTGAAGCTAATGTCTAGAAATTAGTCAGAAATAATTCCTATGGTTTTAAGATGTGTTATTTTCGAATGATGTCATTCTGGTATTTGGAAAAGCAAAAAATAATTTTCTAATTGGTGAAAAGTTGTCATCCAACATTGATTTTTGTCATCACTTGTGTGAGATATGCAGGGGGTTGAGGGTAAATCCCGATGACCACTTACTCTGCTTGAGATCTTGCGATCCGACTTGTCAATGGACTTCCTGAGTTCTTTTATTTAAGTCCAGGAGTTTGTAAGATTCCCTGTAAGTTGTTTTTCCTGACACCAGCCTAGATATAGCATTAGGCAAGCTTATGTCTAATTTTTAGAGGAATATCGAGTGGGAAGTTGTGAGTAAGTGGAGTGGACATAGGCATGGATAATAGTTATTAAAGAGACCATATTTAAAATAACAAAACAAAATATTTAATGGAACAAGAATAAAATAAAACAAAATTACAATAATTGAAGTTTTCTAACTTGCGAGAGAGAGATTACACGGGTTCTATGGTAATACTACCTTAACAGATTCTTTGATATCTTGTCTTGAAAGAGGGTTCGTCCCTTTTGAATCATCATGAATAGTTTGTAGTTTCTTCAGCTGGTTTATCTTCTCTATCAGACAATCTTCTTCCTTACTTCATCCTGAGAAAATTGACGGCACTTAGATAATATGGCTTTTTCCTTGTAGAAACGATGACAGATTCTTCTAAGATTTTGGGCGTTGGCTTTTTGAGACTTGAATGGAATATGTCGTCTTACATTAAGAAAGTTTGATGCACTCCCTGATCAAAGGAAATGAATTGCTATATTTTGAAGAGCTCCTCCAATTAGCGAGTAGAATTTTTAGCACGTCAACAGGATAAGTGGGGAAATTTAGAGAGGTTGAACTTCTGTTTGGTGACTAAAATTTTAAAGATAAGGGAAAAAGAGAAAGCATGTTCAACTTCCATTGGTTATGAAGTGAGCTACAGCAGTTTCCTTTTTAATTTAACCAAAATTTTCTTTTAAAAATTTATAAGAATTTTATGTAAAATAATATTAAATCGTTTATAATTAATCAAGTATTAATGAGGGTGTTCGATTTCTCACACTTGTATGAATTGTCAGACTATTATAGGACTACCTACCTAGTGCAGAGGTGGCCAACAGTTTTTGCCCCCGGGCCGGATTGAAAAGAGAACTTTTTCCATGGGCTGAACCAGAGGTTGCCGTAGGAAGATTTTTGAGGTGGTGTGAGATCTCATTGTGGTGTCACCCTATAGAGGCTGAATTGTAGAAAATGTGAGAAATATATCTGTAATCTCTATCATGCTTTATCAACACTCTACGCTGTACTTAAGAGATTTGTAATGGAGGGGTAACTCTAAATGCACGATGAGTTGTTGACCTTTTTTTTTTTCTTTTAGGTGTCAGAATTTTTCATCAAGCTATTTTGAAAGATTGATCGCGGGCCATTAGACGGGCTGGATCTGGCCTGCAGGCCATATGTTGGCCATGCCTGACCTAGTGGGTCTAGTAAAAAGATTATTTTCAGTCAATTGTTAAGAGGTGGTCCTATCTCATTATGATGATGATTCATATTTACCTGCTAGACAACCAAGTCCCATGAATAGAACTTGGTTGACTACCAGGTAAATGTGAAACATCTGTTAACAAAAATATAAAACCTATGTACATTGAAAAATTCCACTCGTGTTGTGTAATAGGTATAAAAGTGCTTGAAAGTATGGAATCCTTAAAGATCATAAAGTGAATAAATTTACTGAATGAATAAACTCTGTCATCAGTGTGAAAAGAAAGATAAAAGTCGTTATGATTTTTCTAGATCCAAGAAAGTTGAATACATCAATGAAAGATTTCATGTTCTGCCTCCAACTGTTGAAGAAATAGGCACTGGCTAATTTAGATCTTAAATATTTCTCAATTCTAGATGCTCAGTCCAGATTTTGGATGATAAAACTAAATGAGAACAGTTCTGTTAACTACTTTCAATTCACCCTTCAGTAGAGTCCAATTCCTGTATCTTCTTATGGAGTATGAAGTATTATGTGCTCCTGAAATTTTTCACTGAGTCATGAAATATGTTTCCAAACATTCACGGAATCAGGATATATATCTTGATGACATACTAATTTATAGTCATCCTGGAAGGTCATAACAAAATTCTACAAGAAGTTTTTTATTACTATTAAATTTTATTTTCTGATGAATCCAAGTCAAATATTTGGGTCATATTTTTAGTTACAACAGAATGCATCCTGATTCTAGAAAAGTGAGTACAATATGTCAATTACCAGCATTACAGGATATAACAGAAAAATGATTTTTAAGATTGGTAAATTGTCTAGAACCATACATTAATAATTTGGTTTGTAAAACTGCCAATTTATATCTTTTGTTACAAAAAGATAAAGAATTTCAAAGGGCAAAGTCAGCAGAGAGAATTTGAACTTTTAAAACAGACAATCAGCAATGCTCCACTACTTGCCTATCTGCTTTCAAAACTCCCCTTAACATTATCTGTTGATAGTTCTGTACAAAATAAGATACCCATAGCTTATTTGTCAATAAACCTCTTGTAACATTTACTTAAAAAAACCATTATCAGAAGTTCAACTACATCTACAATGTTTGATAGTATGACTTTATGGCTTGTCACCTATATAACTGATAAATACTTATTTATAGCTAATAAGTAGAGCCCTTATAGATTCTTCTGATGTGGATGGTTCACTAGGAGAAGAATCTTAATAATAAATTCATGTGAATATGATCTGCTGGTAATTAGACTGATATCTGAACATCTAGAAGAAGTAACATTAGTAACTAAGGCAGACCCATATCTTCAATATATTATAAATTGTCTCATAGAGAGCCTGAATCATGAAATAAACTAATTCTCTTGTTAAAACCATATTTTAATATACAGTACATAATAATCTGCATATCCTTGACAGCTTATCATTTAAAGGACTTGTCATTCCATCCAGTTTATGCTTCAAAATAAATAGATATTATTCACAACAGTCACTTAGGCATTGAAAAATGTCAGGAGGATGTACTATAGTTTATTGGGCAAATATAAATGTCAATATAAAAACTCTAAACAAAAACATTTAACATGTAAAAAAATTGCAAGTTAAACATTATAACATTTTGGATGACAGTCAAATTTTTTTCTTTGATAAAGATAAGCTTAGCACTTCGAAGCAAAACAGCAAAATGTAAAAAAACATTAATACAGGTAAAAATCTTGTGGGTACCACTTCAAAATGCCAAGCTTACAAAAGAAAAAAATTTGACTAATGATTAGTGTTGCCACCTTTTCAAAATCGCTGACCTGGATGGCAGGTCAGGTTTGTTCGAACAGAAGTTCCTGACGCATGCGCAATGTCATTTTACAATGTGAAGAATTATGTGCATGCCGGTTGTAAATCAGTTACAGTTAGTTATTCCTACATAAGTCCCTAGTCCCTAACGTAAATAGCTTAAATTAAGAAAGAACAGGTACAGATGAATTAGCTCTATTGGATATTGGAGATGTGTATGATCGTACAGTACGTGCAATAAATAAAAAGTTCGACAGGTTGCGCGCCACATGTCGGTGTAAACAGACTAACAGAGCAGAATTGCAGATGAGTTTCAGTGAGTGTGAGTTCTTTCGCTGTTAAATAGTGTAAATTTGTAAAATATTTGCAAGAGCTTTGTTTCATCGTAATTTCACAATTTCTACGAAATTCCCGGACAAAATTAATAGTTCACCTGGACAGTGAGTCAATTCCCGGACTGTCTGGGTGATAACACTACTAATGATAAGGTTGGCATTTTGAAATGGTTTCACAAAATCACATTTTACTATAGTTTTAAAAAAATGTGCCGAAAAACATTTAAATTAAAATTATAACACTTCAATGAATACTTTCTTCCTCAACATTTGATGTTTGAAATGATTAAATAGGTCCTATTATTTAGAACAAGTAGAAAAACGAATGTAAATTGTATAAAATAGTTTAAATCACTGCTTATACTAGAGTCATTTATTAAAGATTGACTCAACCAATATTTTCATGAATTTACTATGTAGTCGTAACCCTACTTATATATGCTTGCTCCTGATTTGAGTACATGATCGGAATAGAAAATCACTAGATTCTGTTAGTACCTTGTGATGAAGGAAATCATCTATGAGAAATAAGACACACCCATTAACAACTCGGAAACCAAGAAAGATCTTTGTAAGATGTGAACAGTTGTGTGTCATAAAGAGACCTTTAAAACTCAGAAACCAAGCATTTCCGGATCTTTTTTTTACTGTATAAACTACTTTTAGTCTCCACCAATTGCCGTGAAAAAATTTCAAGTTTTTTTACTTGAATTATCTTAAATTATTGTACAGTTCTGAGTTTCCAAAACTCCCTGATGAACTCATTCCTGAGGTTATGCTGTGTATTTCTAAGATACCCTGTATAGAAAGACAAATTTGGCAGAATTTCTAATTCTACATGAACCAGTTAATTTACCAAGTACGGAGTTGGTATGGATTTTTTTCATTAGTAAATAATTGTCATTATCATAGTCATTATTTACTAATTATTTTGAACAATAGTCATTGACTATTGTTCAAAATATTTTGAAACATTCCCTGTCAATTTCAGCATTGCCAATACTCTCAGTCTAAAAGCAATCTTTTTGTGACAGTTAATTACTTTAATTTTTGTTTCTGACAATGGTCTGCCTTTTAACTTGGAATAATTTAAAGTTTTCTTAAAAATATAGCTCAAGATGCAGCAAGTCCATACTGTCCTAAGAGTAATATCTTTTTTGAACAGGTTACTGGAACAATATGAAAAACTTTTCAATATACATCAAGACTGAGCACAGTTTTTAAACTTCCTGTCAGTGAGAATGTCTTGAAGTCCAAAGCCATAAATACTGATTAAGAGTGTATATACTTTTTTTGTAGTAAAGACAGCCAAGGAAAAAATATAAAAGGTATAAATGTCTTTCCTATATAGCAATAATTGCACTTAGACATGTACTGAACCTTCATGTTTTAACTATGCAAATGCAGAGCCAGTTTTACCTTTAGGGAAATCTAGGTGTTTCAAATTTATTTTATTCAAGTTCATTTTAAAAAACTACACGGTTTGAACACAAAAGAAATTGAGCACAAATAAAAAGGGCACTGTTTCAAAATGCCAAGCTTATCTTTACCAAAAGAAAATTCTCAAGAAAAAACATGATTGTCATCTAAATTGTCATAATTGTTTTACTTGGTGCAGTTTTTTTTACCCTCCGATTTTAATCTCAGATGCTTTTGTTTGGTTAATGATTGTGATATTACATCTAGACTTAAGATGATGACGTACTGTACAGTTCAGTTGGCACTCAGCGATGTGACAGCCACAGACCAAAAAGTTTTAATTTGCATAAATTCAGGCTTTTGTTATTCTGGATGAAATTTTTAATGAAAATCATTTGTTTCAATGTAATTTTATCCTTACAAGTGTAAAAATAAAATAACTCAATAGGAACCCTATAAACTTTGATATGTTGATCCAGAAGTTTTGTCAGGACCTCACCAATAATGGGAAAGGCTAAAGTTTAAAATTTGAGTTTTCTAGACCCAGTAGTTTTTTCTGTAGTGTTGGATGAAGAATATACAGCTTTTTTGGCAATTTTTGCATTTTTCAATTGCTTATGTTTCAGCAACCCATTTACAGAAAAACCTGAAATTTGTAGACTACCTAAGAAAACATCAATCTTTCAAACAAGCTATTCAGAATTACCATAAGCTTTGGGGGTTATTTTCTTGGCCTGCCGAAAGTTGACAACTCTGATTATATGTACTGTATGTACAGGAGTTGGTTGACAACGTTTTCACTTGGTGTGGGGTCACCATCATGATTCTCAATCTTTTTCAACTAGAAAAAAACAGTATCTATAACCTAGGAGCCATTTTCTACCAATAGTAACAAAAGAAAAAATTTCAAATACAATCAACCTTTCAACTCATTCTATTCTGTTATCCTATGAAAATAATTCAAAAATTAAACTGAGTCATTGCTGACCTAACGACATTGGGCACTACAGTGAATATTCTCCTTGTACTATTTGTAGAAATTTAAATTTTAAATCACAGTGGAGAGGGTCTAATAACAAAAAATGACAATCAATCAATATTAAGAAATATAATCTTCTCAATATTGATGAATTACATATGAGTATATAATCCACATGCCTCTTCTATTGAGCTCTAAATTGCACCTTCTGTGCATTTTGTATCTCTTCTTTTTTGCACCTAA
>NW_019387672.1:11693-12576 GCF_000671375.1 Centruroides sculpturatus | reverse complement strand
TGAAATAGTCGTAGATAATATGAAAATTATATAAACTGTACAATGGACAGACAATATATTCTTAAAAGTGACATATATCATTAATTATAACTGAAATTCAAGAATTACTATGTAAAATTTATCCAATGTCAGAAGGAATTCGGGATGCACAACACCACGACAATCGAAAAAAAAATTCAACGTTTTCGGGACGACTCCCCGCAAACCGAAATAATCTTTTAGAATTGCTCGACAAAGTCCAAAATTTAATGGAGCCTGTCCACCAATCTCCCTAATTGTTTAATGACCATCAGCCTGCACCAANACTATGTAAAATTTACTCAATTTATTAAATTTTATTAATTTATGTCTCTATATTAGCATACAATAAGTTATGTGCATTGCAATGGACAGGCAATATATTCTTATACGTGACATATATCATTAATTATAACTGAAATTCAAGAATTACTATGTAACATTTACTCAATTTATTAAATTTTATTAATTTATGTCTCTATATTAGCATACAATAAGTTATGTGCATTGATATAGGTAAGGAATACGGAAGTGTATTTTATTTCAACGATTATAAAAATATAACTAATATACAGTGGAACCTCGGTATACGTCTGCTTTAAAATACGTCCAATTCGGAATACGTCCTGTTTGGACGAAACAAATTTTGCTCGGTATACGACTTTTGTTCCGTATACGACATAATTCAATTATACGCGCCATCTATGAACAAGTAGAACTATCGGTGTACTACACTAGACTATAGACGTTTGCGGTGCTACGGTTTATAACTTTGTTAAATTTCTTCTGATTTTAATTTGTAAGTAACATTTTATTATTTTTATTAATCATGAATTGCAAAAGGGCAACAGAAAAATAAAAAAAT
>NW_019387672.1:0-8830 GCF_000671375.1 Centruroides sculpturatus | reverse complement strand
ACGAGATTTAACTGTTGCATTCCGTATTCCGAGAACGACGATATCGACAATCGTGATAAATAAAGGCATTATTAAATTTGCTAACGTTGCGAAAGGGGTTAAATCAATTTCTAAACAGAGATCGAAGACATTAGATCATGTCGAGAAATTGCTTTTGCTTTGGATAACTGAAAAACAGTGTTTGCCAGCGACAGCGTATCGGAAGAAATTATTTGCGAGAAAGTTAAAAGGATACATACTGCTCTCATGAAAAATCAAGCAGAAACTAGCGAGGAAAGCGAGGTGTTTAAAGCCAGCCATTTTTTTACATGAGAACGGATTAATGATTTTTACATTACTTCTTATGGAAAAGGTTGGTTTGGTATACGTCCTATTCGGTATAAGTCCAAACACCAGGAACGGATTAAGGTCGTATACCGAGGTTCCACTGTAATATTTTAGTTTTTATTTGCAAAGAATCCATTTACATCAAATTACTTTAGTAGAATTTTATAACGTTTAAAATTGTATTAAAGCAATTTGATGACAACGAAATCATCATAAATTACAAGTAAGCCTTATTGAAAGATCTTTTTCCTATGAGCAAATATCAGATAAATCGTAGTTTTAGGAAGCAATTACTGTATTTATTGTGGCATCGTCTATTTTTAATCATCTATAATTCATTTTATTTGAATGTGTATATGCTCTCCACGTCAAATTAGTAGTGTCTTTTCTCTGTACGTCATACGTTTCCTGTTAGCAATAAAATTGTATCTGTAGTCTAACTAACTCCATTCCGTTGAAAATTTTCAATTGAAGTAACGTGACTTCCGGTCCAAACCGAAAATTCACATATAGTTAATCCTGCATTTCCTGCCCTAAGCTTTCCATATTTGGTCTTGATTTTCATCTAATTAACTGATTTGTCGAGATTAAGAAAGGACGTACAGTCAAAGCGATGACAGTGGAAATTTAAAGGTCTACATTTTTTCAAATCGTAGCCCAATAATTTTTCTATGTATGCGATATTTACAAGAACATTTTTCCCATCTAGTTTATAAATCTGTTGCATAAGTTTAAACACTTTATTATTACAGTCGACCCCCTCTATAACACTGTTGATAATTCCGTTTTATATGAATTCCATGTTGTACGAGTAACTCAGATTTTACAAATACGTTAGCCGTTTAAAGCCCGGCACACGTATTTGTAAAATCTAAGTGACTCGTACAACATGGAATTCATATAAAATGGAATTATCAACAGTGTTATACGGGGGGGTCTGTACATAAAAGGAATTTTTATCGCATTTTTACAATATATTGTTTCTTAGAGTTAACATTAGAAAATATTATATCTGAAAATTTAACATATAATTTTAATTCCTGTGTACTTGAACATCGAATTTGTGCCATTTCGTACTATCCGAGTATCGCGATAAACGAAACATTGGCCGAAATAACCAAACACTTCATACGGTTTTAATGTTTGTTATATTATACTATTTATATATAACTACAAAAGAATCTTACGTGAGGGTTTATCATACCGACTGATCCAATCATTACAAAATTCTTTATTTCTCTACTGTATGCAATTTAAACAATTTTTAAATTGTGTTAAATTAGATAACCCTTATGTAAGATAACCATGTAGTTATATAAACCAAATACTATACTCTAATAGAAGAGTTAGAAGTACGAAATAATCTAATACAATACAGTAGACCCCTATAAAACGGTTTCATATAATACGGATTCGTATATAACGGCGAAAAAATGGCGATCGTATTTGTATAAACACGCTAAAAGAAACTTGTATAATACGGTAAAACGTCAGCGCCGACTCGTGTCGCGACAGGATTGGTCGAATCTTGACCAATAGCGGATATTGCACAGACCGTTGAGTTTAAACAAGCAGCGGACCTACTAAAACCATTTATTATTTAATTAACGGCCATAAAGATTAAATTTATATTAATGATGTCTCCAAAGTTCGGCGAATTTTTGGCAGAAAAATAACTTATAGGGAAACACGCGCCCGCCGTTCGATGCGCCACTCCGCGACGAAAACAAGCTTAAGTAATGGCTTCGTCGAACGGTGCACACTCGGTAAGTAATCCTACAATTTTTTGTTTATAGCATAGTTTATATGGATTATTCACAAAAAATTATACGTGTTTTGGAAATGTTAAGTCGAATTAGTCTAGAATCGATTAGTGTACTCCCTAAACTGCATATATGCCGAGGTGTGATTGGCTCATGTATTTAAGTGACTCGTACAACATGGAATTCATAAAACACGGAACGTATCTACTGTGTTATACGGGGGTCTACTGTATTTACCTAAATTACAGTGTGTGCAAACCTGCCAAACAAGAAAAATATTCGGTGCTGCGCCAAAAAGTGCCACGGATGGAATGTTGGTAATATTTACCATTTGTATGCAATATATACAAGAGATATTTTTTTATGCAGCGGCAAAATTAATATTATCATTTAAACTATAATCCACAACCACAGTGCATNTGCGGACCCCCTATAACACTGTTGATAATTCCGTTTTATATGAATTCCATGTTGTACGAACCACTTAGATTTTACAAAAACATGTGCTGGGCTGTGAACAGCTCATGTATTTGTAAAATCTAAGTGACTCGTACAACATGGAATTTATATAAAACGGAATTATCAACAGTGTTATAGAGGGGGTCGATTTGTACCTGTTATTTATGAAGATTTCGTTGTCATCAAATTACATTAATAAAATTTTAAACTTTATACAATTTTTCTAAAGTAATTTCATGTAAACAGATCCTTTGCAAATAAAAAATAAAATTATAATGTTATAATCGTTGAAATAAAATACACTTCCGTATTTCTTACCTACTTCAATGCACATAACTTATTGTATGCTAATATAGAAACATAAATTAATAAAATTTAACAAATTGAGTAAATTTTACATAGTAATTCTTGAATTTCAATTACAATTAATGATATATGTCACGTATAAGAATATTTTGTCTTTCTCATGTACAGTTATTAAAATTTATATAATTTTTATGTTATTTATGACAATTTTACAGGAATGTTTTATTATTTAAAGAAATTAAAGATTCTTGGCCATAAATATTTCATGTCATATTATATTGTGTATATATGCNCTTTCGCTTCTTTTTCTTCTTTTAATTCACATTCTTTCTGTTTTTCTCCTTCATTTAAATTCTACTTTAAACTAAATCTTCTACATAAAAGTCATATACCTTTTATTTATGAAGATTTCGTTGTCATCAAATTAATTTAATAAAATTTTAAACTTTATACAATTCTTTTAAAGTAATTTCATATAAACAGATCCTTTGCAAATAAAAAATAAAATTATAATGTTATAATCGTTGAAATAAAATATACTTCCGTATTCCTTACCTATATCAATGCACATAACTTATTGTATGCTAATATAGAGACATAAATTAATAAAATTTAATAAATTGAGTAAATTTTACATAGTAATTCTTGAATTTCAATTACAATTAATGATATATGTCACGTATAAGAATATTTTGTCTTGTCTCATGTACAGTTATTAAAATTTATATAATTTTTATGTTATTTATGACAATTTTAGAGGAATGTTTTATTATTAAAGAAATTAAAGATCCTTGTCATATTACATTGTGTATATATGCTTCCTCAGCCTTCACTTGGAAGCACATTCATGGTGTAGGACCATATTAGGAATAACATCAAAAATGGTAAATTTAGGAGTACTCGCCTTTCTGCTGATCTTTACTATTCTTATTGTAGCGCATGGTAAGAAATTTTAAGTAAATTACAGACTGGTCATATTTAATTAAGNTCTTATAGTAAATTATATTACAGGCAGACACAGTGAACACTGTCTAACTATGAAGAGTGAATGGTGATTGAAATTAATGAATAATTATTTAGATATAAAATTCGTGTAATTTGTCTTTAGTTTTAGTCTTTTGTCTTCTAGTTTCCATTTATGTATTTTAGAACAGCTCATTGGGTTGCAATTTGAAAAAGTTCTAGACCTATAAATTGCCACTAACGTCTGCCTGTCTTTCCTTACTGTCGATAACGGAGTTAAACAGACGAAAAACGTGACCAGATATGGAACACTTCGAGGCAGGAAAATTATCTACATACTTCCGATGAAAACTAAACGTCCCTGTATTTCAATTGCAATTTTTTTTCCCTGATAGGTGTTGGGTAAACGATTAGTAAGACTGTATTGTTAAAGGAAAAGTATTATGTAGAGGGTCCAGGCACTACTAATTTGATGTGGAGAGCATATATAGATATATTCTTTAAATTAAATAAATAAAAAATATGATTAAAAATTGCTGATGTCACAATAAATATAGTATTTACTTCTTAAAAGTAGGATTTCTCTACTATTTGCGCTTAGGAAAAAGATCTTTGAATAATGCCTGGCTCCTACTATTTTTCCTCTGTTTTATCTTTCGCTTGTTTTTCTTCTTTTAATTCACATTCTTTCTGTTTTTCTCCTTCATTTAAATTCTACTTTAAACTAAATCTTCTACATAAAAGTCATATACCTTTTATTTATGAAGATTTCGTTGTCATCAAATTACATTAATAAAATTTTAAACTTTATACAATTCTTTTAAAGTAATTTCATATAAACAGATCCTTTGCAAATAAAAAATAAAATTATAATGTTATAATCGTTGAAATAAAATATACTTCCGTATTCCTTACCTATATCAATGCACATAACTTATTGTATGCTAATATAGAGACATAAATTAATAAAATTTAATAAATTGAGTAAATTTTACATAGTCATTCTTGAATTTCAATTACAATTAATGATATATGTCACGTATAAGAATATTTTGTCTTGTCTCATGTACAGTTATTAAAATTTATATAATTTTTATGTTATTTATGACAATTTTAGAGGAATGTTTTATTATTAAAGAAATTAAAGATCCTTGTCATATTACATTGTGTATATATGCTTCCTCAGCCTTCACTTGGAAGCACATTCATGGTGTAGGACCATATTAGGAATAACATCAAAAATGGTAAATTTAGGAGTACTCGCCTTTCTGCTGATCTTTACTATTCTTATTGTAGCGCATGGTAAGAAATTTTAAGTAAATTACAGACTGGTCATATTTAATTAAGAATATAAAGCTTTTTGCTTTTGGTTTAATGGGTAAAAGCTACGTGGCCCGAAACCTAGACCGGTTGGTCGTGGTCGTTGTTTTATCGAGATGACAATTAGGTTTTATACTGAAAATAAAATAATCATTAATGGATTATTTATATTTCCATTTTAATAATTGAATTTTTAACGCTAGCCATCAGCATATTATACTTTATCACAGATTATGCCCATTACAGATTGGCCTGACCCTTAATGGAATCGATTAATATGGGCGAAAGGATAAGAAACGATGCTGTACAATGATCAGTTATGTCCATGTAATTATGTAGAATCGTCGTAATAAATTATATACGCATCTGAAAGTTTTTCTTTTTCCATGGTGATGCGATTTCGAATCCATATTTCACAGCGGTAATATTGTATATTAATTTAAAGAATATTTTTTTTACTTAATTTCAGCACTTTTTGATTTTTTTATTTAAATTATTTTAAATGTTATTACAGTATAAATAATTCTTCGTTAATTCTGTGTGTGTGTGTGTGTATATTTTTTTTTAATCCTCCGGACTCAGACCCACAATTCCAGGGCCTTCTGCTGAACACAATTGAAATACAAGCGCTTAATAAATTGTTACTTACGGGTTAAAAAGTAGAACTTTTATTATATAATTAAAGAAATAACTGAATAAGTGAATACAGGCTGCATCACGCCTACGTCAATCTTTACATTTAGTATTTGAGCGTAATTTTTCGTTCACTTTTCTTACCCTGTACATTCTTACGCCAGTTATTCAGTGTACTGTTAGAACGTATAATGTGCATTGTTTATTCTTATCATAGGTTTTTGTACGAATACAAAGAGATCGACTAAACGTGGTTCAATATATACTAATGATGAGTCGAATAAATTTTTCGGGAGAGAGATGATGTTTTAAAAATTTTATTTATATTTAATTATTTTCTTCATATTGTTTTTTCTAGAAACTACAGATTATCTATTATGTGCATGCAGATACGATTTGTATAATAGAATAGTGACAGCATGCAAGGAAAAACTTGAAAAATGGGGTTGTAAGTTCATTTATCTTTCCTCTATGATATAAATAAATTTTCGATTAATTTATTAACTTTTTAACGTAATATTACAGACAGTTCCTATCGTCTATATAACTTTGCAATCTTCGATGGAGAAATTGGAAGAAAGTTACACGATAAATGCTGTCTGGACAAATGCTTTAATTCAAATTTAAATGAAGATGCCGTGTGTAAACTTCTCACACCTTCTTCTTCAATTAAATAATAAAAGTCATGCATAATTAAAATAAAAATGTAAATTAATTTACATAATAAAAATATACAAAACAGTGCATTATATTGTAAATATTTCAGTTATTTCGGTGTAATTTTGATCTTATTTAATAGCATAAATCGATTAGATAAAAACATTAAACACTGGAAGTTTGTTAGTGGTGGATTCCGCCTCTCTACTGTGGGCTGGCCTTATGAAGGTTTTTCTTGTTTTCTACACGTCTGTAACGCCTAAATAGGGTATTTTACCCTTAAAAAGACCTCCCGGAAGACATTTCTCGTAGACAGATTGCACAATTGTCACGTTGCCATAATTTAACCAAACAAACCGGTCCAGTCCGGAAGTTCGTGATATCGGGTGCAAAGTTTTCCACATCTAGTCTGGATTTTTTTATTTATATTACTTTCTAATGACGTACAGCCGCAATGGTAATCTATAGATTTGTCATTTCAATATTGCAGCCTAATAATAAATATTCTCATAGCTAACACGATATTTTCTATATACAGGTATACGTATTTTCAAGAAAAGTTTTTAAATTGTTTAAAAGTTATAATTTAACTTATTTGGTAATGTTCTGGAATGTTATATTACACGGGAAGTTCTCGAATGGTATTTGTATAATTTGATGTGATCGAAGTCCACATAAGTCATAATTTGCAATGTGAATTTGTCAACGACGAAGATTTGTTTCGAGAGGAGAAAAAAGAACAATGGTTTTACAGAATTCGTGGAAATTTTTCTTTATTTTATCGGTTTTTTCGCTTCTATATATAACACACGGTAAGAATATATTTAAGTAACGTATAAATTTCTAAGAATACTTATAATCAGTTATATGTAACGTAATGTTACCGATACTTTCTCGTTTGTTACAATTAATTAATTAAGTGGTAGTAGAACTTGATTGAGCGTTTAGAGTATATTCGAAATACAGTAGACTGTCGTTAATTCGAACTCAGAGGGACGGCCTAAACAGTTTGGATTAAAAGGAGACCATTTTTGGATACTGCAGAAGAAAAATGGGTGAACTGAACAAGACACTTGGCAAGCAGATTAATGCTTAAGCAATGAGAGATACAAAACAAAGATATAGTAGTGAAATTCAATGGAATAAACGAACAAAATCACGACGAGCAAGCGCGCCATAGGGCCACAGTAAACGTGCCAACTGATTTAAAATGTTTTTAAATTGTAATTTATTTATTGTATTTTTTAGAAATTAATTTATTAAGTTTAAATTTGATCATCAGGTTTTAAAAGTGGAAAAAAAATGTTAATCTACTAACACGCGCTCTTAATTCTAATAAAGAGGGGGGAACACAGTCGAGTTCGAATTAACGAGTGAATTTTACATAGATTTAAAGATGAGTAACACGAAGACTAACGTCCAGTTAAAATTAGAAGGAAATTCGAATTACCCGAGTTCGAATTAACGACAGAATTAGCGCCCATCGGTGGTATTAAACCCATCGAACACCGCCGGTTCGCTTATCACATATGGGTTGATAGCATGCAGTTTTTCGGGTTTTCTTTGGTGTCTAACGACTAAATAGGGACCAGTTTTGCATAAAAAGTTCTTCCGGAAGATATATTCCCCTTTGGCAGAGCGCCTGTGTTGCGTTGCCTTAATCCATACATGTGCATTCATGAGCTTGGAGATCGTCCACGAGCATTGGTTCTTCTGCCCTTTATGACGTGATGCTGTCGGTTTATTGCATCTATTTTTCTCTTTATGCACTTGAAATTACACAAATTTATTATCTAAACTTCAAAATCAAAATTTTCTTATACACGTGTGGACCCTAGAGACAGTTGTGGTTTTCTTCTGTCTCGTTGGTCCTGCGTGATCCAGTTGAACAACACTTGCAATATATCATATTCTATGACTTATAGGTGCATGTGAAGATGAATTTATGTGTCTACTACCTTTAATAATGACTTTATGCATAAGTTTGGGTGTTTGAAAGTGACATATCATTGGAATTTAACTAAGAAATGAAGTAACATTTAATATATCTCTTACCTAATATGGCATATTAGATAAATTATAAGAGAAATTTAATTCTACTTTTTAGAATACCAATGCCAACAAATGCAAGCTTGTGGACGTCGTCTGTACAATACGTTATTTTATGTCTGCGTGGGCCAAATTAGTCGATGGAGGCGTAAGTAACTTTAATATATTCTGTCATTAAATCACAGATAATACTTTATTTTCAAACATAATGATTTTTTTATATAATTATGTAGTTGATCACGTTCGTCCGTACGAAAAAGGATTCTTCACTAGAGGAAGTGGATACGATTTAGTCTGTATGTGCTGTTGGAATGCGTGCAATCACTCAGTATTAAGTAACTATGAAAATTGCA
>NW_019387671.1:0-9604 GCF_000671375.1 Centruroides sculpturatus | reverse complement strand
CAAAATAATTCGGGGGTAATTTCTATATGTATGAATGTTAGTGCGTGTTTGTGCACGATTTTGTTCATCCTCTTCGAAGATTAATAACTCCTGTGATTTTTGTCAAAATTTTCTTAAATTTTGCAGATAAATTTATGTATTGAAGGTATTGATGCTGTTAAATTTTGGTGGTTAAAGGTCGAGGGGTCAGGAAGATAATGGAGATCGTGTGTGTCTCTAGTAGGGTCGAACTTAATGACAATTTTACTCGTTATTATCATTTACAATTTTTTATAAAACTCATTCCTACCCTCAAAATTAAGCTTTTTTCTATTTTATAATAGTTAAAATATAAAAAAGCTTTTTAATAAAATATGATAACAGCATATTAAATGTTAGCCTTTCTATTTTGATTAATAATATATTACAGTAGATTCTCAATTAACCGGCACCCATGGGGACTGGTAAATACGGTATAAACATAGTTTCTGAAATCTCAGATAATGATTTATTAATTAAAATTATTGTTATATTGTTTAGTTGGCGCGGGATCAGCAGGATCTGTGGTGGCAAATAGATTGTCAAAAGACCGCAGTATAAGTGTTTTGCTTTTAGAGGCAGGATCCTGTCCTAGTCTTATCTCAGAAATCGCATCCTTTCCTGCGGAGTTACAGAAAACAAAATATGATTGGAAATTTAAAACAGTTCCTCAAAAAAATTCTTGTTGGGGACTTAAAGATCAGGTGTTTATTTATTTATTAACTATAAAAATCTTAATAAAATTTATTAAGAAAGTTATTCTTTTACAATAGCGTAGCTCCTGGCCTCGAGGTAAAGTTTTAGGTGGAAGCAGCATTCTTAATTCTATGATGTACGTAAGAGGGAATAAAAGAGACTTTGATCAATGGGCTAAAGATGGAGCGATAGGTTGGAGTTATGATGAAGTTTTATCTTATTTCAAAAAATCCGAAGATAATCGAATCACCGAGTTTAATAAAAACGGTACAAAATTCGTGTTAAATACAGATATCCCTCGACTTACGATATTTCGACATATTTATAAATGCTCCAGTGCATATTAGCAAACGAAGGCCTCTCTATACGATTCAAACAGAACAAAACAACTACTCTTCCAGTCCTATAACTGCAGTAATCTCATATTCTCTATATACATTTCATAACAGCTATAATAAATGTGCATTCTGTTTTCGTCATTACTGACACTGATTACTGTTTATGGTTATCTTAGCATGAAATTGTTTCACGGAATGTTACTTTTGTAGAGAACACGCGACCTCTCTCACGTAATTGCTATAAAACCAGGTGGTCACGAGAAGGTCGTGACCATCTGGTTTCATGTTTTTGTTCGCGTATACTATGTCCTACTGTCTGATCAAGTCGAGGGAAATCTGTATAGAAAAAAAATATGATCTATATAAATTAATAATTTATAATTGAAAATCGATTTATTTAGGTTATCACGGCATAGGAGGAGAACTGACTNCAAAATGCATATTAGACATATAAGGCAGTAATAGTTTCATGTGTGTGTTAACCTTTCAAATAAATAATGTACTATGTATGTGTAAAAAGTATTTTTGTACTATATACTCCTAACCACTCATTCCTTTATATTATAGGGCTAATTTTAAGTGCCTATTTCAGGCACCTAAAACTGAATTTTTTGCTGCTAGAAAATCTAAAGTTTATTAATGATTCAGATAACTTGATTAAACATTCATTCCAAAAAACAACTATTTTAAATTTTAACTGACATCAAGAGATTTAATTTATATATTAATTAAATAAAAATTAGAATAATAGTTCTTTTATACCTTTAATGGATTTTTGGATGGTATCAAGACATTTCTGTAATTGATTTCTTTCAATATTATCAATCAGATGACGTTTATCCTTAAAAAAAAAAAATTATTTAAACAGAAAGTAAAGACATTTTGGCTTTATTAACATTATATTATATTACAAATTACTGTACAAATAAAAAGGTAAATACGAGGGCTATTTTTTAAATAAGGTCCATTTGTGAATGAGAGTGAGAATGACAAGTGATTGCGGCAGTGCACATGTGCGTCTGCTCTGAGCATGCTTTGCGTGCATTTAGACACCATTTGCAGCCGTATTGTCTGTCTGTGTGCTGAGATCTAAAAGTTTATAATGTTTAAGAAAATTGAGTTGCCCGCCGACTATGAGATATGATCTGTTATTCGATTCTTGAGAGCAAGAAACTTGGCAGCAGTGTAAATTCACCATCAGATTTGTGAAGTTTATGGTGATAATGCTATGAATGATAGCAAAGTTTGAAAAAGGGTGAGAATGTTCAAGGACCAGAGGGTTAATGTTCATGATGAGCCATGCCGTGGCCAACCTTCTCTGATTTCTGAAGATTTGGTTTGTGATGTGGATAACAAAATTCGAGAGGACTGACAATTTACAATTTCAATGTTATCAATTGAATTTCCACAGGTTTCAAGATCAGTTTTGTATACCATTGTTTCAGAGAAACTGAATTATCGAAAATTGTGTTCTCAGTGGGTTCCAAGACTGCTTTCTGACAATCACAAAACAAAAAGATTGGACAGTGATTTATCGTTTTTGACTCGATACGATCAGGAAGGATATGAATTGTTGGACCACATTGTTACAGATGAGACTTGGGTGTCTCATATGACTCCTGAGTCCAAGCAACAGTCAATGAAATGGTGACACACATCTTCGCCAACCAAAGTGAAAGCCAAACAGTCCATTTCAGCACAAAAAATTGTGGCAACTGTCTTTTGGGACAGGAAAAGGATTTTGTTAGAGGATTTTATGCCGAGAGGCATAATAATCAATTCTGATGCATATTGTGTGACCTTGAGAAAATTCCAGCATGCCATACAAAACAAATGGCATGGTCTACTGTCTTCCAGTGTGATGTTGCTCCATGACAACACAAGGCCACATGTTTCTGCACAAACACAAGGTCTAATCAGTTCTTTTGGATGGGAACAACTGGATCATCCACTTTACAGTTCAGACCTTGCACCCAGTGATTTTCACTTGTTTCAATACTTAAAGAAGTTTTTGGTGGTTAATGGTTCAACAATGACGAAGAAGTGAAAACTGCAGTCATGGATTAAACTTTTTCACAGGCGGCAGATTTCTTTGAAGTTGGAATTCAAAAAATTGTTGAATGGTATGACAAATGTTTAAACAAAAATGGAAATTATGTAGAAAAGTAGATAAAAGTATGTAGAATATGGGAAAAAATATATTTTAATGATATTTACAGTATTTTTCTTCTTATTGAAAAATGGGCCTTATTTAAAAAATAGTCTTCATACTATTAAATCTAACTATAATACAAAAAAAATTTGTGTTAACAGAATCAGAATTAATATACAAAAATTAATAATAAGTCTATAAAATTCATTTAGAAATAGGTCTAATAAAACATATTTATTTGAAAAATCTATTAAAGAAATTATTATATTACAAACACCTTCCACATATTTATTTACTAATTATTGTTTAAAAATATTTTACTATCATCTGTTACTACTTTCTTAATAATATATAATATACTTTAAAAAGGCATTATTTTTTATGTAAGAAATAGACATTAATTAAAGATCTCAGAGTTTTATTTATTAACTATTTTTAATAATCTGCAATACTTGTCTTTGCATTTAAATATAACTATGAAATATAAAAAAATACTTTAATTTCCTGCCTACAATCTATAGAAGTAAGTTTTCCTTGACAAAAGTTTATTATCATATAATTTGTACAAGCTCATGTTATCTTTTAATTGCTTTTTGGCAAATCATCAGCAATGATATTATACAAGTTGTAAGAACATTTAATAATTAAAAAAAAAAAAAAAAAGGTTCTCAAATCTAAGAAAAAAATTAAACAATTCATTAGATTTCTGGATTTGAATTCTGTTTGATTAACATTATAAAAAGACTTAGATATATTAAGTTTCACAATTGCAGAAAAGTAGCCTGATGTAATCTGATGGTTGTTTGAAAAAGCATATTAAATGCAACTACAGTTAATGATCTTGAATGTTCATTTTGTTGTTTTTTCATTTAAATTAAGGTAGATGTTCCAACTGTAAAAGGCTTATGAAAGTCGGTTGAAAATGTTTTATATTGAAATATATTGTTGGAGTCATACTAGGTGTACTGCCTCTTTCACTCTTGTTTTCTCCTTTATTTGAATATAGTAATAAAATATAGATACATATATTCAATACTTTCATAAATTAACACTGAACATGTTATAGTGTGTGTTAAGGATGGAAAATCTGCAGAGTTACTTGATGTTATGCTATATCAAACAACTACAGATTTTGTCCCATATTTTTTGCCGATGACAGAGTGTGGTGCAAACGTGCCAATCACAAGAAGTGGAAGAATACAGAATAATTTTTACATTCTGTATGAAGTAAGGATGAATAGACTATAGATTTGATTCAAAGTCTGAAAATTTCACAAGTGAGCCCATCCTGATATGATCTGTTTCATCTATCACATAGTCACCTAGATTATGTGCATGACTACCATGTCACCACATAATCACCATGATTATGATGAGCATGCATAATCGACCTATGTATATGAGAGTAAAAAGTTAAAAAAACATTCTTATCACTTGGCCATCTGCTTTTGTAAAAAATAAACATAGAAAATACTGTTCTGACCGTGACCTTAACTTTGGCAAGTTAACTGGAAAAATAAAAGGCAGATATCTGGTGTCTGTTGTTGCTGCACAGTATGGTTTGAGCAGGTCTACAGTAGGCTGCAGTTCAATCTTATCTAAGAAAGATACAGTACAATCAAGAAGACTCAAGCAGCTTAAGGAGTAACAAAAATCATATCTGAGAAATAAAGAACATTGAAGAGCTCATAATAGAACCTGAAATTGATCTGACAACAGAAGAACGCCAAGAAAACATATCTCGCCAAGAAACTTGGCGAGATATGTTTTCTTCTGAAAAAAGAGGATTAATGCCGACATCTGCTATTAAACATCTTTTGAAGTGGGATAATGTCAGAACAACAGTCTTAGAATGGCATCCAAACCAAGTTGAGGTTAATAGACTTAGGAATCTCTACAATTACAATGCTATTAATTACTTCAGAAAAATCTTGAAGAAGAGAGAAAAGCAATCGACATTAGACAGATACTTTAACCCCCACAAACAGAAAAATCATGACTAATAAAAATGCAAGACTGTGTATATATGTATTTTTATTATTACATATAAATAAACATAGTAAGAAAGTATATATTTTTTTATTTTTTGAGGTCTCCAGACCAAATTAATCAAATTCCCATAAAAACCTACGGTATATCAATAATTGATTAATGAGCAATTCGGATAGCAAACAAAGTCTTGGAACGGATTATGTTCGTTAACCGATCACCCACTGTATATACTAATGTCAATATTTAAATAATATAGTAATCATGAGTAATTAGAATATATTTATAATTTTTTACCGCCATTCTAATAGCTTTGGTCATGTCACTCCAGGATTTATAATGTGAAGCTTTTGTGCGCAATTTCTCCATAAGGTTTTCCAACGGGTCATCTTTCTCCACGTCTCCGTTAACTTCTGGAACTAAAAAACAAAAAAATTATTTGTCATTATTTTCAGTTTTAACATAATAGCATTTGATCTATTGAACCAATAATTAGCATGCTGAAATCTTTTAAGTATAAGTATGAAATTAATTGTCAGCATACTTTATTTGTTTATGCCGTGCATATATTTGCATGTATAAAAATAAATATATATAAATAAACACACAAAAAATATGACAGTCAAAATTTTGTAGGAAAAATTTAATTCTTTACTACAAAATTTTTAAATTTAAATAAACCATAATTTAGTAAAACTGATGAACACACTCAACACCAAATTAGTACAATTAATAAATAAACACTGTCAGTGTATATTTATTACACATAACTTAATGTTTATTATTTAATAAACGTAAATTTCTGTAAATTTTATATATATTATTTATATTTTGATAGATAATATATAATTTTAATAATATATTATAAATAAAGATAACATATATATTTTCTGATACATATATTTATATCAAAAATAAACCGAACTTTTGATAACAACAGTTGTCATTGCAAACATGTGCATTTGAGCATACAGGTAACCCACGTATAACATGGCACTTCTATAGCACGGATTCACTCTAACACAGTTTGAGAATTGGTACCATCCCCGTATAACACAGTACTGTTATAGCACGGATTCACTCTGACATGGTTCGAGAATTGGGTAAAACCCTCATACAACATGAAATGTAATAAATTTTTACATACTTAAGTAATAATAGTTCATGAAAATTATTATTTTCGTGAATTATTAGTACTTAAGTATGTAAATTTTCTTTTCTCGCCTTCTGTCGATACACATGGTCCTTCTTGAAACTTGTTTCAGTGTTGCCAGATGTTTTTCCCTTATTCCATACTTTCTTTATTCTTCGTAAGTGCTTAGCACCATATAAAGAAAATTATAAAGATCTTTTAACTAGAAGCGAGCAATCTAAAATTACATACTTTTTGC
Source organism: Centruroides sculpturatus (assembly GCF_000671375.1). Classification (NCBI taxonomy): domain Eukaryota; kingdom Metazoa; phylum Arthropoda; class Arachnida; order Scorpiones; family Buthidae; genus Centruroides; species Centruroides sculpturatus. The sequence goes on along the minus strand of NW_019387671.1, from coordinate 3,020 downwards.
AAAAGGTAAAGCATGGATCTGAAGATAATGCAGAAAAATGTTCAGAGGATAAGGATAACTTGCCAAAAAGAAAACGCTCTCAGTTAATAGTGCTTTTAGTGATGACAAACAAAACATTGTTTAATTTATATTAATATGTGTCACTTAAGAAAATTTTAATAAAAATATTTATCTTAATTATGAAAATATAATAGCATGTTTTTTAATTTTTGGAACCTAACCCTCCTTTTCGTACTAGTTCTTTGTTTTGTATAACACTGATTCGTATAACACGGCAATTTTTTGGAACGTAACTACCCGTGTTATACGGTGGTTACCTGTATTTCAATCTTACATAAAACAAGGTTTTACTATATATTACTCAATACTAGAAAGCCCGATAGTTCAATTAATGTTAACTCACTCAAAGTTAAAATTTAAAAAAATTTTTTAAAAAGCAGGCAAATTTATAAAACAAAAATTAATGAAATTACTAAAAAGAAAAAATTAAAATAAATTTAAATTTGATTATTTTATGTGCAAAACAACACTAAAACAATTTCTATAGTTATGTTGCAAAAGAAAAAAATTACAATTAATTTAAAAAATTAAGGATTCAAAAAATGCATGCAGAATTAAATAAATAATAATAATTATTGAAAATAATTATAAAAATTAATTAATACTAAATAAATTAAACCTAAAAATTAATTAAAACCAAAAATAATAATATAATTAAAACTCTGGTCTTTACTCCGAAACCAAATTTAAAATAAAATAAAAACTAATTAAGATGAGATCAATTGAAAATTAAAACATTTTTAAATTGTTAACTTCCTCATACATTAGTTCAAATCTTTTTGATCTCTTAAGACTTTCAATTTCTTAACATTCTCTTTCAAGCCCATATTAATAAATATATTGAAAATGTATTATTTTCTTTTAATTCAAAAATGGACAGAACTTTCCAGTAGTCCCAATATAATCTCAGAAACTGAAATTTTATGGTAACATCATTAATATAAGTGATTTCTGTTGATTGATGAATTATATACATATGCTTATTACTTTCTGTTTCAGAACAGTATAACAGATTTGACAAATTATCAGTTAACTCCAGATGAAATTGTGAGTGAATTTTTTTCTAATTCTAAAATAATAATGAATAAAATGGATTAGCTTATTTATATAAACTTGATCTCAAATTGTTGCAGAAACGACGTCACGTCATTCATAAGTCAAAAAATGCAGAAATTGCAAAATTAGAACTTATTGAAAAATATCATCCAAGTCTTAAAAGTAAGTAGGTAATTGGAGTAATTCATATTTAAAGATGCCAAGTAATATGGACTTTCTAAATATTTTCTTTGATGTATCATGATCTATCTGATCTTGCAATAATATAATAATAATAATAATAATAAATCATGTGTTTTGCAAATGTTCCAGTAAATCATCTTGGCAACGCTGTTGTGTCTCAATTTGTAATTAATCTGTGCAATCTTTTTGCATGAGCTGAGAATATGGTCTGTGGTTTCATCCGATTCATTGCATAGTCTGCATTTAGCGGAAGTTGATGAATTTTCAACTTTAGCTTTGATGACATTTGTTCTAATCGCTTGTTCTTCTGCAGCGAGAATAAGGCTTTTAGTTTCTTTCTTTAATGTTCCTGATGTCAATCGCTCTAGGTTTTGGTTTTGTCCAACTTTTCTGTCAATCTTTTTCGGAAATTGGTCATGCAGTGCCTTATTTTTCCAACCTTCTGCTCTTTCCGTCAATGTTTTTTGCCGATATTCTTTTTTTGTGCCTAGAACCTTCAGCAAGTTTCGATTCTTCACTTTCGTTAGTGCCCATTCTTGGCTATTGTTAATGTAATTNAAAGATGAGACTAGGTATGGAAACCTTAGGAGCGGGAGGTCCCGATAACTATATTATTATATATTAGCAAACTTATGGTGCAAAACGGAAGTCATGTTATTTCAATTCAAAAATTTTCCTTGAAAGGTGTTAGATAGATGATCAGCACGACTCTATTGTTAAAGAAAAAATATGATGTATGGGGGCAAGACACTACTAATTTCAGGTGTAAAGCATATATTTTAAATTTAAAAAATTATTAAAAATATGATCAAAAATTGCAGCCTGGCATCGTGACAATATCACAATAAATAATTGCTCATTTTCTTTTGCTTTTTAGTTTAGATTTTGATTTATTTTAACAGTGTGATGATGATGGTGTAAATTTGTCTTATTTTAAATAAAAAATCACCTATTTTAGCAATATTTTATATTTTTGTTAATTGAAAGATATTAGATTATTTTACTATTTTAAATAAAATCAAAATTTTTACTTATATTAGTAATGATTTATAAATTTTGAATAATCTTATAATAAAATTATTGCACAATCATTATTAAAGATGTTCATCCTCTTAGAATTTGGTTTTGTTACTTAAAATATAGTTAATTAAGAATAAGCATTGATTTTAAAAAAATTATCATATTTTAAATGTTATACTATATTTAACTGTACTAATTCATAACTGTTTTAAAAAAAGTTTTTGAATTTTTATTTTGTTTATTACATACATTGAATTTTAAATATTTTCAAGTGCAGCCATTTATGAAAATTTGATTTTATTGTAGTTGCTAGTTTACTGCTATTGCTTAACATAATCCTACTTGTATAGTTCAATTCAGGATGATTACATATTTAAAAATATAAGGTCAAAATTGGATGAATATATGTATTTATGTATTTAATTCAACATATATATTCACACAAATATATACACTTCTAGATTTTTATATCTTCTGAAATTCATCTCTTCCAATAATGTAAAATATAGATAAATGAGCCAAATTATATTTGTAAGTTAAGAAAATGTCACTTGGAATAAAAATATTTTACAATTATTGACAAATTCCTTTTTTATTATTTCATTCTTAAATGTCTGCTTCAGATGATTAACAATAATACAGTAGTTATATTGTATTTACAAGTTTTTAAATTTAAAATATAATGTACTCCCAATTATCTG